>NC_044567.1:2780072-2796385 GCF_007565055.1 Rhinopithecus roxellana | reverse complement strand
GAGAACATGCGGTGTTTGGTTTTCTCTTCTTGTAATAGTATGCTAAGAATGATGGTTTCCAGCTGCATCCATGTCCCTACAAAGGACACAAACTTATCGTTTTTTATGGCTGCATAGTATTCCATGGTGTATATGTGCCACATTTTCTTCATCCAGTCTGTCACACATGGACATTTGGGTTGATTCCAAGTCTTTGCTATTGTGAATAGTGCCGCAACAAACATACGTGTGCATGTGTCTTTTTAGTAGAATAATTTATAATCTTTTGGGTATATACCCAGTAGTGGGATGGCTGGGTCATATGGTACATCTAGTTCTAGATCCTTGAGGAATTGCCATACTGTTTTCCATAATGGTTGAACTAGTTTACAATCCCACCAACTGTAAAATTGTTCCTATTTCTCCACATCCTCTCCAACACCTGTTGTTTCCTGACTTTTGAATGATTGCCATTCTAAGTGTTGTGAGATGGTATCTCATTGTGATTTTGATTTGCATTTCTCTGATGGCGAGTGATGATGAGCCTTTTTCATGTGTCTGTTGGCTGTATGAATGTTTTTTGAGAAATGTCTGTTCATATCCTTTCCCCACTTTTTGATGGGGTTGTTTGTTTTTCTCTTGTATATTTGGTTGAGTTCTTTGTAGATTCTGGATATTAGCCCTTTGTCAGATGAGTAGGTTGCAAAAATTTTCTCCCATTCTGTAGGTTCCTGTTCTCTCTGATGGTAGCTTCTTTTGGTGTGCAAAGCTCCTTTATTAGAATCCATCACACACCTGACTTCAAACATACACCATCAGGCTACATAACGAACACAGCAGTCGTTTCCTGGTACTCAACAAAACCTGAGATATAGACCAATGGAACGCCAACATAGTCCTCAGAAATAATTTCACACATGGGCTACATAGGCTCTGTGTCTTGACACCTCACAAAAACAAAAAGTGGTACAGATGATTCCTATTTAATAAATGGTGCTGGGGAAATTGGCTTAGCCATAAGTGCAGAAAAGCGAAAGGCTGTATCCTTTCCTTACTCCTTATACGAAAATTAATTCAAGATGGTTAGGACAAAGGTTAACTAATACCAAAAACCCTAGAAAGAAACCTCGGTATACCAGTCAGGACATAGGCATGGCAGACCTTCATGTCTCAAACAACCAATCAACAACGGCAAACAAAAGCCAAAATTGACAAATGGGATGATGCTTTTTCTAACATGAAATTGCAGCAAGCTGTGGTTACTGAAGAGTTCCTCCTGTAATGTAACTCACATCGGAAAATATAGACCTAGATACTTTTTGCATAAGAATTTTCTCAAAATATGCTCTAAGAGAAGAAGAGTCACCACTTGGTTCACAACCCTGGGTGCCAAACAACTGACAAACAAACTCCTACAACATGAGTTTACCTGTGTAACAAATGTGAACATGTACCCCTGAACATAACATAAAATAAGAAAATGCTGATTCTGTTGTCATTGTTTGCATAGTAGAAGTGTGGTAAGGAGAAGAAAACTAGTTAGACGGTTAAACTCCCGACAAAGCACCAGGAGGGAGGGGAGTTTGGGATATGGCAGAGAGTTTTGGGTACTTAGGAATGTCCAGCTGGAGCTATTTATGGAACACTTCTGTGAGGGTACTTAGTAAAACCTTAGGCGTCTATAGATGAAGAGTAAAGTTATGTCTCTCTGAAATGTCATGAGAAACGCAAGGTAGGGATTAGTTGTAAGTCTTAAACTAACTAACTGGAACACTCGGTCAGTCCCAGGAAGAATGAAGAAGATGGAACCCCTGTAAGCTCTATATTTGAAGTGTGCAAAAGTGAAATCCTACCACAGACAGGGAGACTGACAAGGAGATGGTCTGAGAGAAGACCCAGGAATGGGTCATCTTATAGTGTGACGGGGGGGGTGGTCGTACTCTCGACTTTGCCTGAGCGTTTCCAGTTTATGCTTATCGTTCCAGCATCCCACTTGGTTCAACAGTTGATCTAGAAAAACCAAAACCAGTCTAAATGATTAAGTCTATGCTTAAGTCATGAGACCATTTAAGGAAGGCAGCAGCAACAGATACACTCAAATGCAGATCTGTGCACAACTACTTCATGTCTACCACATTCTAGGAGTCTAAAAAGTAGTCTTTTCCATGAACCTCAAGCATTTTTGAGGATTTATTTTAAGGTTGTAGTTACTATTTTGGATATTGTTTATCTCTCTGGATTTTTGGTGTTTTCATTCCTGTTGCCTATTTTCAGAATTTTAATTTTACTACAGTTGTTTTTAGGATGGTGATGTTTTAACTTCCCCATTGTTATTTCTTTTTCACCTTCAGTTTTAACTTGAGGTCTCTGAGCATTTTGGTGTCAACAGGCTAAAATACATTTATCTGGGAAGAAGAATACATTTGTCATATCTGATATGCTCTAACTCCCCGTAAACAATGGCCCATCTGAGATTCTGTTCTGAACACACATATGAAAACAATGCATTCCATGCCAGATTTGCAATTTGTTACATGTTAACATTTTAATCATCTCTAGTGGAATGAATAGTACATTCCCACCAATCTTAGAGAAATACTGATTTCTTGTGGGAAAGAAGTCATACTACTAAAATGCACATGCAACCCATAGGAACCCAATTTAAACTTTGGAGCATTTAATTACAAAGCCTTATGTTTAATTGGTGCAAAATAACCTTGAGAAAATACGTTATTAGAGAAATGCTATTGGATAGGCAAGGTACCATGATTTGATAATGTTTTCTGTAGTAAAATCCGTTATCACAATGTGAGTTGCCCTTATCTGACTTTCCACTGTGTTTTACTTTTTCTGTCTGCAGTCAGCAGAGAAACAGGCAAATAACAAATAAATTGATTAATTCAAACAATCACTACTTCTCTATGTGTATGTTCCCCTTCCTTAGGGGATATTTTCTGCACAGAGGAGAAACAGGCATGTTTCTAGAATACACAAGTAGCTTGCAGAAACCTAGTCCCAAATACTGCACCTGAGGTCACTGCCTTCTCTAGCCTGGCCCAGTAGCCACCCAGAGGCTCAAAAACTGCCAGGTCAGGCACTGAGATAAGAAGGTCAGTGGCCTCCCACCCTTGGGTCAGCTGTGTTCAGCAGAGTCAGATGTGGCATCCACAGACACACTCCAGCTACAGGCTTTGTGCCTTCAGTGCAGGGCTACTCTAGTGGACTGGGTATAGGGTTTTCATACCTGTTTCCTTCAGGCTTGGAGGCAGAGCCTGCACCAGGCTTGTATTACTCTTTTCCTTCTCAGAATGAAATTTTTGTTTTTTATTTACAAAACCTCTCAGGCAGGGCCTAACATGCCCATAAGCTTCCTCTTCCCACCTTACTTCTCTCTCTTTATTGTACTGCTAGAAATCAACCCATGCCCTGATTGTACCAACTCCCTCAGGCGTGGAGCTTTACACTGTGAACCCATCATGGGAGAGAGAACATCCCTACTACTAAATTAGCTGCGTAAGTTTAGGAAGCGTGGTCCCAACTCAATTCCTGTTCCTCCCTCAGCTGTCAGGGCCCAGCATGGCTTGAAATCATTATACAAGATTTTATGACAGCACATTGCTCTTTTATTCTCCTTTGTCCTTAATAGGCCTGGGACAGCATTGTTCTGAACACAGTTTTCACCTCACGATTACATTTTGACATGAATAGGAGTCCTTACAGCATATCTTACCTGTACTGCTGTGTAACTTCACTGATAATCACACAAGGTAGTGAAACTGGTCAGGAGACAGAACCACCTGAGATGCTGTGTGAAAACCCTGAGATGTGATCACAGCTACAATCAGGAAAATTACTTCCTTAGGAACAGACATCATTCAGTCAGGTAAACCATTCCATAGCATGTGAACTTTACCTAAGAATTCATTTATGTGAGTAACTAGTTCATTCTGAATACATTTCCTGGTTTATAGAGTAATGCATATAAAATCATTAGATTGCTTTCTCAAATATGTTCCCCAAACATGTAAATTCCATGAAACTGGAAGCCTGCTCCACAGCTGAGTTGTTTAGAAGATGCAGAATTGATTCCACATATCACAATTGAAAACAGAAAGACAGGAGACAGGAAGAAGACAGGTAGGTAGGTAGGAAAAGAGGGAGTAAGGGAGGAAAAGGAGGGAGGGAGAGAGGGAAGGAGGGAGAAATTCCACTCAGATAGAGGAAAGACCCAAGCAGTGGCGTTGGTGTCTTTAAAAACTAAGGGGCCGCTTCTCTACAAAAAGTTTCCGTGACTGCAGGCAACAAAACTTGATATGTCAGATTTAAGCAAAAGAGTAACTTGTTGGAAGAAATTACTTACAAGGAATCAAAGGAAAAGTCAGAGTACTTTGTCTGAAAACAGGCATCAAGGCAGCACTGGGACAGCTTGCAACATTCCTTAGCAAATTCTCTTGTTTTTGTTGTTGTTGTTGTTGTTGTTGTTTGTTTGAGACAGAGTCTCACTCTGTGTCCCAGGCTGGAGTGCAGTGGCGTGATCTTGGCTCACTGCAACCTCTGCCTCCCAGGTTCAAGCGATTTTCTTGCCTCAGCTTCCCGGGTAGCTGGGATTATAGGTATGTGCCACCACGCCCGGCTAATTCTTTGCATTTTTAGTAGAAATGGTGTTTCCCCGTGTTAGCCAGGATGGTCTTAATTCCCTGACCTTGTGATCCACCCGACTTGGCCTCCCAAAGTGCTGGGATTATAGGCATGAGCCATGTGCCCGGCCCTTGCACAGTCTCTTAACGGCACTTGTCTCAAGATGAATAAATTTTAACCATTAAAAATCCTTGCAGCACTCTTCTTAAAAATACAATTGTAAGGAGAGAGTATAAATTTGCATTAGCTTAGGTTTTCTGCCTGCTCCTTGGCCACAGGATGACCACAGGATGTTCAGGATGTTCACTATCTAGATGTTCAGTGCCCTCAGGGGTTCTTCAAAGTGAGGTTGGAAAAAGAATACTGGACAAAGTAAAATCAGGTATTCTCCACAGTTAGACTAGGTATCATGCTTCAGACTTTGCATTGCAGTATCCCATGCAATTATTTAGTCATATGCATCTACCAGCCTTACCAAGTAGGTAGTGGCAGCCTCATATCACTGCCAATGGGGAGAAAGGGACCGGGGTGATTGTGCACTGATTTACACAAACATCAACAGCTAGTGAGTGACAGAGCCCTAACTAGATCTCGATGAGCCTGAGACTTCCTGTGGCCCAATTTGACAAGAAAATAGAAGTCAATGGTCTGTCTCTTCAGGGTTCACAGTCCACTGGCATGTACGGTGATACCAGCTGTTAAAATACTGAAATACTTCCCAATCAGTTGGTAAATAGCTACAGGCTCTCTGGATGCCGCATGAGCACCCCTGTGGCCACTCTGGCCCTTTCTCTAGGTGCTCAGATCTTCCTGCTATTCAAAGACTAAAGAGGTAACACATGGCACATCAGTGAACAGCTAGGATCCTGCTCTTGTATTATGGCTGACATTCTTTCTGATTAGTTGCTCTCAGTTTCATACCACTTAAATACTTTGTATTTCCCTACTGTTTCTATTTAAGTCTCCAGGAAGACGAGGGTAGGACTTTAAATAATTGGTTCCACTTTCAATTCCAAAATTATCTTTGCAATATTTAAAATAAAAATAGCTAGATCATTACTTTCACTATGGTCTTAAAGAAAAAAACGAATAAAAGTAAATTACCTCTTGTCCCATAGCGTCTGTACTTCACTGAAGTTTCCATTTTGGTGCCCTTTCTTTCTTACTTAGCATTTTTCCTCATTTATTAGAAACAGTAATCTAATGGGAGTGTAGTTTATGCTGTAGGAAAAAAAAATTGTGTGATGTTTACAAGGGTATAATTATCATTTATTCATTAGCCGGGTTCCAGGAGGGTCTGTAAGAGCCACCCCAAAAGAAGACCATAAATCACAATCAAATGTTTTCCCAGAGAACTCTAATGATACTGTACTTTGTTTTCATCCCAAACGTGATGGCGCTTACTTTGTATTCGGGCTCTATTTTTCCATGTTATAATACATTCATTTAAATGCAGATTTTGTTATTCTGCTTAACATCATCAGTCTATCAGACAAACACCTGTGGGGAAATATAAATTAACCTATCTCTGTACACTGGTGGAAAGCACTGGGCTTGCCACAATTATCAGTTGGCCCTCAGGGTCACCTTTTTATCATTCATACATTAAGAATCCCCTTGAGAATTGCATTATCATGCCTTGCCATCCAAAGTGCTGTGACTCTCATTAAGAGGATAACTTTGGCTACACCACAGCATGAGAAACTCATCCATAATTCCCAGGAAAAAAAAATGCCTCACTGAGGAAAAGGGTCACTTATAGATGTGCTGATATCAGGGTGATACATTACAACGTGTCCCATTGCTTTATCTGAAAGATTCTAGTATGGCTCTTCCCAGCACAGGAATATTCAGGCTGCAAACACAAGACAGTACTCAATGAGTGCCTCATTAGAAGGCATCTGACTGATCATTCATGAAGGGCACAGAGGGATAGAAACCCATCTCTTCTGAAAGGTGAATCAAGACCACAAACCAAATCCACAGATAAGAGCTTACTATAATGTCAAAATCAATGGCTCAGAAAATCAGACCTAACATTAATAAGTGTCAGCTTTGGTTCTGTCTTCTACAGGCAGTATGTCAGTGCATATTCGGAGCAAATTGAGAAGTAAGAGTGGTATTTTTTTCCATTTAACAGAGGACATTGAAAGATTACCTTATACATAGCTGTTGTCCAGGTCATCTGCCTCCTTTAAAGTACACCCCACTACATTAGTTGAAAAGCAAGAAGTGTAGTGTCTGAACAACATTCCATAGCTTGACTGCATGCAGATGAAATCACTGGTCTCATAAGCAGTATGACTGTGTACGAGGTTATGTAAACCCTGGAATTCGGGACATTGAGTGTTTAGTACTGGGTTTGATATAATATTTCCTGAGCTTCTAACCAGGTTAGGTGTCCTTATTGGCCAAAGTTGTAGCATCCCATAGTGTTCTGCCCTACACTCAAAACTATTTAAATTATTGTCCTGGAAACTACATTTCTAAATAGATTGAGGGCCACATCAGATCTACTGTCATAAAGCCTTGTTAACCACAGTGCCCACAATTTGCTTAGTGCATGATATTTCATAGATATGTGTTGGCTGAGTAGTCAATCCCCAAGTCAGTCCATAGCAGACAGAAACTGACTTCAGATATACATGCCTTACCAAGTGGAGGTGTCTCCCAATAGTCCAGTTAGATGCATCAGATGTCACAACTCTCTTCTATAAATCCGGGTTTCCTTGTTCTCTTGTCTCTGAATCCAGGTTCTCCAAGGAGCCATCTGACTGGTTTTCAGTGTCTCACTAGGTTTTCTGCAGAAGCAGGGTGCGCAGCCCAGATGGTATAAATACATTTCTCTCCTTGGATTTTCATTTCTCAAGCTAAGGTCACATTGGCATTTCAGTCATTTACTTGATCTCCATGTGTTCGGAGATTGTGGAGGTAATCCCCTGGAATTCGGCCACAGTAAAATAACATCTCTGGGCCTCGAAGGCAAAGACACAGGTCCAGAAATGTGACGACTTACTATGACACCATATATTGAGAAATCAGTGGTGTTTGTTCAAGAAGACTACAGCTGGGAACCAGCTTCTCGGCCATTTTTTTATGTCCATATTTTCTTACAAAACTATTAATTATCTTTATTTCCTTGAAAGTCCTTCAAAACACTGCAAAATACATAATAGGCATTTTGCTTCCAACTTTCTAAATATATTCCATATAGCAGAATATGGTTCATTCTATGAATAAATGGTTTTGTGAGAAATATGGACAACAATAATGGTTGGAAAGCTGGATTCAGCTATAGGCATATTTATTAAAAACTCTTACATCTTCTTGAAATCAATGGATTTATACCCTACTTTCTACTACCAAAGTCCTTCTCTCAGAAGACTCTACTCACCAGATTTTCCTGAGATCTCTAAGCTAATGATTCAGCCCATGTGGGTCTGCAGGCCTTGATCTTTCAGTATTCATTTTGTTCATGCCTCTAAAATGTATCTCTCCCTCACCCTCTGCTAAAGTTCATAAGTTTATTTCTATGGGAAATATTTACACAGCTTATAGATTTCAATCTTCCCTTCTTTTCTGTTTCACTTAAATCATTTTTAAAATCAATTAGGAGGTTCAAAATAGAGACCCCTGATGTACTTCTAGGCTTTCTTCTAGTCAAAATGGATAAGCTACAAAATGAAACTGTTATTTCCACTGAGACAAGAAGCACCTTTTAATAGCTCCAGAAATACCTTATAATCATTTAGTCATATACTCTTCACAACATGCCAGACAAATCAAATTGGAAGGCAAAAGAATGCAAATCTGGAAACAGAATAACATTTTAAATGAGTCGACTAGTCAAAATATGTACATTTCACGTACTAAGACCTAGAATTGTCTGATTCAGAGGATCTACAAAGAAATCTTAGGGGAAAGTAGTTTCTCCACAGATAGTTATATAATAAATAAAGTTCATAAAGTTTTATGTTTTACAAAATAATTTTTAAATTACCTTGCTAAATTCCATACTAGTGTGATTTAAGGCAGGACTGATATTATTACCTCAATTAATATATGAGGAAACGGAGGAACAAAGAAATTTGTAACTCTTCCAAAGTCACTCACTTAAAAAGTAGGTGACAGGAGACTCCAGTTTATATTTCCTGACTTTGGTTCTAGTGTTCTTGCCAAAATATAGAAATATAATTACCTTTTCTTATAATTTTTCATTGAAATATCAGAAAAATGCAATTAATATTTAATTAATAAAATTTCAATTGATCTTTATTTAGGTGCTTAGCACTGGAAGGTGTGAGAAGAAGGAAAGTACTTTGTCTCTGCAATAAAGCCTTTTACAGTTTATCTGAGGGAAAACACAAACACCAAGAAAACCTGGGAAGTTGTGCTGCTAAACTGATTTTTTTCTTGAGTCTGAAATTATCAGAGCAAGTGAAGGACACTGCTGACCTGAACAGGTTCACACAAGCCTACCATTCACACATCAGTGTGTGTTAGTACATGAGGAACAGGACTCCAGAACCTGGCAAGCTCACTTTAGAGACTTTTAGATTGCTAATAAAATGCAATAGGTTTTTTTTTTTGTTTGTTTGTTTTCTTAAGAGAAAGCAATCAAAGCTATGTCAACTCCTGCCAAGATATTTTTTGACATATGCTTATATCACCCATAGCATCCAAATGAATCCTCTCTCTGCCATCTATCACTTACGACACTAAATCTCTTCGGATTTCATACATCCCCATCTTCATTCAGCCCTTCAGCAATCATTCATTGAGTGGCTCCTATGTTATGTGCCAGGCAGTGTTTGTGGTGTCATGAGTACAGTAGTGAACAGAAGAGACACAATCCTTACTCCCATTAAGTTAACATTTTGATTGGGAGAGATAGACAATGCATAAATAATGAAATATGCAGGTTAAAAATATTAATAGTATCAGCTATGAAGTAACATAAAGCAGGACAGAGAACTAAAACGTCCCATTTTTGGTATAGTTATTAAAATGTGGTCAACCAACACTTGGTGCATGGTCAACATTTAAGCACAGGTCTGAGAGGAAATAGAGAAAGGCACTGTACTTTCTGGGAAAAAAATATTTTAGAGAGAATAGCCACTGAGAAGGGCTGAGGCAAGAGGCTCCCCAGTATATTGGCAGATGAGTAAACCACATAACACTTGGGAATGGAATGAAGGGGCCAGGAGATTGTCAAATAAGAGACCAGAAAGCCCATGGGGAAGGGGCTGGCAGAAAGCCCACGGAGGGCCTGTGGCACCTTGAAAGTACATTAACTTTTGACCTGAGTGTAACAGGGAGACCTTGGCAGGTTTCAGACAGGGGAGCGAGGTGACCTAACTTCCATGTTAAAAATTTGCTCTTGTTGTGGTGCTGAAAATATCCTAAAGGAGGACAAAGGCAGAAACACTGGGGCCATAGTAGGAGGTGAATGCACAGCGTGGACAAGAGATGACAGCTCTGTCTCCAGTCCACTTCTTTCTTAATTGGCTGTGCTTAGATTTCCACGCATTTCCATCTGTTCCTTCTCACATCACCAATGTCCTGATCTCTTCCAAATCTGCCTCCAACTTGGATCCCTCTCGCCAGCTCCATACAGTTTGCAACAACAGCCTACAACCAAGCACCTCTATCTGGAGGTAGAGTTATGCCAGACACAATATGTTCAAATTAAATCTATTAATTTTCCCTCTTGGCAAAGCTCAGTATATTATTTTTCCTATCTTATTTAATGATATTATACCCCCAATTGTCTACCCATAAGTCTAAATCATCCTCCATCCTTACCTCTCATTAGATAACCATCTACCATTTCTAGACCTTTAAATTTGCTACCATTTTACTATGCTTATTGTTGGTACCCGATTTTAGGACACGCTCATGTTTTTCCAGAGGTTCATACATAGCATCATTTTTCAACTGGTAAGATCATTTTTCATTTTTCATAGGTAAGATGAGTCCCCTTAGACACAGAAGCAAATATTCAGTATAGACCAACTATAAATCCAATGATTCCTACCCAAAGCAGCATAGTCACTGTTTAGAACAGACACAAGCTTGTTCTACTGCTTCATCCTTATTGCCAAAGGACAAAGATTTTAAAGACCCACTGAAAGGATTTTAGCAGATTAGATGCAAGTTAGAAAGATATAGCGGCTGTTTGTATGAACAATGCACTGCAGCGGAAGCAAGGATAGCAACTGAAACTGCTGAAATAATTCAACCTAAAAAATGTAGCATTAAATGTAGTCATGGAAGTTAACATGGAGAGAAACGGATGGATCCCATCGATATTAAAGAGATAGGTTTGGGGCCGGGCGCGGTGGCTCACGCCTGTAATCCCAGCACTTTGGGAGGCCGAGGCAAGCGGGTCACGAGGTCAGGAGATGGAGACCATGCTGGCTAACACGGTGAAAACACGTCTCTACTGAAAATACAAAAAAAAAAAAAAAAAAAAAGCCGGGCGTGTGGTGGTGGGCGCCTGTAGTCCCAGCGCCTCGGGAGGCTGAGGCAGGAGAATGGCGTGAACCCAGGAGGCGGAGCTTGCAGTGAGCCGAGATAACGCCACTGCACTCCAGCCTGGGCGACAGAGCAAGACTCTGCCTGAAAAAATAGAATAATAAAATAAAATAAAATAAGAGATAGGTTTGGGTGGACTGGCCAAGTGTATGCAATGGGGATACTGAGGAAGAAAGTAGCTTAGAGGCTAATTCTGGCTTTTACGTTTATGTGCTTAATATGATTTGGCTGAGTTTCTGGCTTAATGCAACACTTAATGGAGCCAGTGATCATTAAATGTTCCCTAGGAAGAAACTAAGAGGCTAATTGTAAGATTTCAGGGTAATGGTCATTCTAAGCATCAAATAGAGACTTCAGGACTTACATAGGGGCTCAGAGATGACCTACTACATCCCTATCCTCCTCCAAGTTCTAGCATATGCCTCTCCTTTTTCAATATATCCTCATTGCTCTGATGGCTTCCTTATTTTCTTGTCCTTCTCAAGCAACTACAGCCTGGACTGACACTTTAGCCTTTATTCATATATAGTTTTCAAGGTCATTTGTCTCAGCTTTATACTCACAATGAAGGCTACTTGAAATCAGAGAGTTTTGTGTCAGTTGTTTTGTATCCTTCATTCTATTTAACCTTCACAAGAACTCTTTGTTAGATTATCGTAACTTTCAAGCTGAGGCTTAGCCTATACACCATGGAGTGAGAATTTACCTGCAGGTTGTTCACACCTCAAAATCTGTAGTTTGCCCTGCATATAATCATAAAAGTAAAATAAATTTAAACTATTATGGGTGATTTATAACTTATACCTAATCAATACATATTTCGAAGATATATCATTCAATTCACATATTCATCTTAGATAACTTCCTGGAACGTAAGAAACAGTAGCAACAGAGGCCTTTTCTATTATCCTATTTTTTGCTTGGAGACCATTTGAAAAAACATTCATATTTAAGAAAACGAAGCTTTTTTTTTTTTTTTTTTTTTTTTGAGGCGGAGTCTCGCTCTGTCGCCCGGACTGGAGTGCAGTGGCCAGATCCAGCTCACTGCAAGCTCCGCCTCCTGGGTTCATGCCATTCTCCTGTCTCAGCCTCCGGAGTAGCTGGGACTACAGGTGCCTGCCACCTCGCCCGGCTAGTTTTTTTTTTTTTTTGTATTTTTAGTAGAGACGGGGTTTCACCGTGTTAGCCAGGATGGTCTCGATCTCCTGACCTTGTGATCCGCCCGTCTCGGCCTCCCAAAGTGCTGGGATTACAGGCTTGAGCCACCGCGCCCAGGCCTAAGAAAACGAAGCTTCTAAATTTTAGAAATTTAATTTCTAAAAGAAATTAAATCATATTCTTTCTAAAAATCATCTGTATAATGGTAAGCCCTAAATAGCAAGGCAAGGTCAAGAACATGTGAAGAAATGAAGGAGCAGATTGCTAATTATTTTTATTATCTTCTAGGAAAGAAAGGAAGGTTTGTCTGTAATTGCTTTGGTAAGCAGTCATAGTAAATGAACTTGAAAATGCAATATTCTTTCTCCAAAATTGTTAGTTGTCTCAATTTCCCCTTTGAAAGTACCAGCCGAGTCTCTTTTTAACTGTTTGGAAAAACAAAACCAAACTGAGTTACAGCTCAGATTGTAGGGAATACATGTTGGCTCTTTGCCTCAAGTAGTATGGAGTTTGCCTAAAAAAGAGAATTCTTTTTCCAGTTGAATTCAGTACTCCTGCTATATGACTACCATACAAGGAACATGTCACATGTCATTCCACTTGTCACTAGGCCAGACTCTTCTTCTCAAGGCATCTTTGTGTTTCCACTGAGAACCACTAGTGTCTAATGGCATTTCCTTTTCAAATGGGCTTTGGTTCCTGCTACTCAACATGTTTCCACCTTTGTCGGTCAATGCTTTCATCATGCAATCTTGTTGATGCCCTGGAGTTTCATCTGGAGTCCACAAGCTTCCCAAACTGAGCTGTGGGCCATGAAATGGGTGACCTACATTTTACTGCATAATACACTGTGTACCTTAATGGCTTACAGGATTTTACCAAAAAAATTTCTGTAAGTTTTTGCTCACACTTTCTCAAGAACCCCCACCATGCCATCTGAATACCTGGGTTGAACATTGAGTGACAGGCAACAGGCAATTCTCTAAACCACTGCTCTTCATCAACAACTAAAGCTTACCCCTGAGCCAATGGTTGGGAGTGTTTCTCTCTTTCATCAGAGTGTATTTTCTCCTAGCAATCTCACCCCCTTTTCTTCTCAGCCTTTCATGAATCCCATAGCTCTGTCTCCCAGCTGTAATGAACTTGCTAAATTTCAAAGGTGAAAAGCAATTTTAAATTCATGGAATTCATCTACCCACCAATGGTAAAACCGTTTACAACATCCCTACCAAGAAGTCACATTTGGTTTCTGATGAAGACATGCAGTGATGTTTAAAAGACAGAATTTTTCATTTTGAGCTCAAGGTGCCTCTTCTAACTTCTGCGTACTTCTTCTTGCAAGTCCACATAAAAGGTGCAGTGGAAGTGGTTTTTTCTATCTTTTTATCTCAATTCTAATTAGTGCTACACAACTCAAATTAGGTCTCAAAAAAAAAATAAAAATAAAAACAACACAAAGTGAGAAAAAATCACCCTTATTTATTTCACCTTGATGGATTTTTTTTCACAGCAAACAATCAATGAGATGAAAAAATAAGCCACAAAATAAGAGAATATATATGCAAACCATATATCTGATAAAGGATTAATATCTAATATATTTTAAAAACTCATACAAGTCATTAGAAAAAAAATACTCAATTTAAAAATGAGCAAAGAACCTGAATAGACATTTTTTTCCAAAGAATACATACAAGTGATCAACAGATATAGGAAAAGATGCTCAACATCACTAGTCAGCAGAGATATGCAAATGAAAACCACAGTATCATCTCAAAACTGTTATGATGGCTATCATGGAAAAGACAAGAGGCAACAAGTGTAGGTGAGGATGTGAAGAAAAAGGAACCCTTCTCTATTGTTGGTGGGGAGAATTGGTACAGTCATTATGCAAAACCGTATAAGTGCTCCTAAAAATTGAAAATAGAACTACCATGTGGTCCAGCAATCTCAATTCTGGGTATATATCCAAAGAAAATGAAATCACCATCTGGAAGAAATTGCTGCACCTACATGTTCACTGTAACTTTATTCACAATAACCAAGATATGGAAATGACCCAACTGTCCACTGATGGATGAATGAGTCATGAAAGTGTGGTTCTATTTTATACATACACACATGCACTAAAGTGCTATTCAGCTTTTAAAAAGAAGAAAATTCTGCCATTTGTAATAATATGACCTTCGAGGACATTATGCTGAGTGAAATAAGCCAAACACAGAAAGGCAAACACTTTATGATCTCACTTACACGTGAAATCTAAAAAAATTGAAGAGAAGTAGAGAGTAGAATGGTGATTATTCTGGGATGGAGGACTGCAGGGGAATAATAAAATTTTCAAAAACTCACTCTGTATCAGTGTACCACACATCAAAATGTTAATCATGGTGAAATACTATTCCTTTATAAAGACTTATTTTGATTTTTGTTTGCTTATTTGAGTATTTAATTTGCTTATTATGGATTTAAAAAAGTTCAAGTATTTTAAGATGGTATGCAAGATTTAACGAGAAGGATGAAGAGAGCCAACTTGCATTTGATGCTAATTATTTGCCCCACACAAAACTCAGTTTTTTGAATAGGATATATACTCAACAGAATTAAGAAAAACCTGACGCTTTTACCCAAAGTGACTGGCAGTCAGTCCAAATCTGGTAGCTAGTCCTGTAACTGAGAGAGACAGTAACTTTTAATTAAAGACTGATGGAAAAAAAAAATCAAAGTTAATTCAGTAGAATATTTCACAAATTTAGATATTAAATATGAAAATCAATGTATTCCATTTGGTATGAGATTTGGAACGATGTATTAAAAACACTTTTTAAAAGATTCAAACCCTTGGAGTCTCTAATTCTACTTCTGAGAATATATTCTAAGAATGCAATCTAAAATATAGAAACCGATTAGATAGAAAATATTCAGGGCAATATATGTTTAATGAAGAAAATTTGGAATTAATGTAGATATTCAACAATGGGAGGAAAAGTTTACTAAACTTTGATATTTGGTGTTTGATATTTAAGGTAAACATCTGCAAAAAGACTGTTTACAATGAGCAATGTTAGCATAGAAATATGTAAAGAGAATAAAACAGGATAAAACATAGACAATATTTCTCAAATATGTTAAATACTTATAAAGATAATAAAGGATGAAAGAAAACAATCGTGTCAATAAGAGTTCTGGGAATAAGGGCAGTAGTTTTGTAATTCTTTTATTTTATCTCTTTTTTAATGAATGGAAATAATTTTTAAATGGGAAAAGAGAGATACTGTACATGAAGAAAAGCTGACTCCCCCAGAAATAGAATATCATCTCACATCCAAAGTAGCTGTGCAGATTACAGTGGTGTTATTACTAGGCTTATGAAATATGAATGCTGACCTTGTCTCCTTGCCTTGTACCGACAGTGAGAGGTATTTACTGGAGGTCAATTACTTTTTCTCTCACCCTTAATTCTTCTCCAAATTTTTTCACTAACAACCATGCTACAAACCTAAAATTGTTTGAGTGTATCAGTCTCCTTAACATTTTCTTCCTTTCTTTCAAAGTAATTCTGAATATATTACATCAATTGCATACATAATGCTAATGCCAACATTTTGTGTAAGACGGCATCTTGTCAGAGAGACCATATCTGAGTTCGTATTCTAAGCAATTATCAGCTTCTTTATGAACGTCAATAAATGTAAATTCTAATAAAAAGGAAAACAAAATCTTATTAATTGTCCTCTGGAGCCATCGAAATAGTCCTACATTCTTTAGGCAAGAACTCACTGAGAATGTTTTTAGTCTCACATTCTGCCAAAAAGAAAGTGGTGGGGGACACCAGCATTTGCATCTTTGTGTTTGTGTGTGTGTGGCATGCTAAAATACTGGAACATACAAAGTAGACACAGCCAGAGAGAGATGGGCAAATATGGATTTACCCAGCATTTGATGAGGCTTACCCTTTGGGTTCCCACTTCTTTGGGCTTCTGCTAAGACCTTTTAACTGT
>NC_044567.1:2677671-2779972 GCF_007565055.1 Rhinopithecus roxellana | reverse complement strand
CACCCAAATCTAGAAGAAATCCCCATACCAAGGAAGTATACACACATGTTCAAGTGGTCAACACACAATTTTAAACATTCAATAAGCTAAATGCCTACAATTAAATATGCCATCAAGAGGGAAATGTAATGGATGCAAATTATCATTATCAAGTTTCCTAATTATGTGCAGTTATGAAATAAAAAATTAACTTATGGTTATAAATTAGAAAATGAAGATGAATTCTAGAATGATACAGAAACACAAAAATGACTATCAATGAATGAAGAAAAATTATCTTGAACAACAAATATTTCAGATCATTGAAAATGTTTCAAGAAAACTCTCATGGACATGTTGAAGTCTAAAAAACTTGTATCAGGAAAATAAACAAAAGGGAAATATTAGAAACATTTAAGTTTCTAATATTTTCTATTTAGAATTTGCCTCATGTTTAGTTAGCCATCATAATTTGCTTAATTTAGCTGACAGCAAACTGATGAAAAAAGAACACATAAGTGAAGAAACATTTTCATCACTCCAAAAATGACAATTCACAGGCACCCATCGTAGACATTTAATAAGTGCTGGTTAGAATATATGTAATATGTGAGCTTAAAAAAGTATTTTTAAAAGTTACTTTTAAAAATAAGGAATTGCAGAAAAGGCGTTAAAAGTTCTACTCAAGGTTTCGAAATAAGAAATGATCAAGTAGACTGAATAATATAATTGTTTAGGTAATCAGTCTCCATAAACTGATAACTTACATGAAAATGAGTTAATAAAAATACCTAAACATAATTAAGAAACACATTTCAAAATGATTAGAGAGAGATGAAAATATAAGAAAAGTGGCGTTTTCATCCAATAAACAATAGCGGTAGAGTCTTAATGTTAAAACACATACAGTACAAATTTATACTGCCAATAAAAGAATTGGAAATTCTAGAAAAGTGTTTTTGAAGTTAGAGATGTAACAATAGAATATAGAATAATTATCTGAAAGGGACATATGTAGGATAGAATTACAATATCAATTTCTATGCATATCTTTAATGGAAAATTTTACTCACATTTCAACAACATATTTTCATAAGACTGTTAGAACAGTTCATTAGAAATTCTGTGAAAGATTTGACAAGTGAAACTCTATTTTAAAAGGGCTTAGCATCTAGTTAGTAGAAAATAACAATACAAATAAGAAAAATAAAAAGGAATAATTTTCAGTATTGTTCTATTATCTTACTGACTCATGAGACCAAACAATGACTTGGAAAGATTCTTTACCATCTTCTTTACCTTATTTTTTTCCTTTCTATAGAAAGAGTTACAGTATGTGGTGTTAGTCCATTTGCATTGCTATAAAGGATTATTGAGACTAGGTAATTTAAGGAAAACAGGTTTAATACCTCATGGTATTGCGTGTTGTGCAAGAAGCATGGTGTTGGCATCTGCTCCTGGTCAGCCTCAGCAGGCTTCCAGTCATGGTGAAAGGCAAACGGGGGGGACTGGCATGGATAAGAGAAAGAGGAAGAGGAAGAGAGGGAAGAGGTGCCAGACTCTTCTAAATAGCCAGATCTCACATGAACTAATAGTTTGAGAAACTCACTCGTTGTTTTGAGGACAGCACTAAGTCATTCATGAGGGAATCTGTCCTCATGACTCAAACAACCTCCCACCAGGCCCATCTCCAACAATGGGATTTACTTTTCACCATGAGATTTGAAGGCAACAAACACCCCAACAACATCCTATATCGAACTTCTTCACAGGAGTTTTATGTAGACAAAGTTGAAAGCATCATTTGTTCTAGTTGTGCTCAGAGTTTCTAACAGCACAGTCAGCTCCACACTGTCTCTATGCCCCCTGCCAAGCCTGCTGTCAATGCCCAGAAATCCTGACTTGGCTTTTCACCCAGAAGTATCACCCTACAGCTGCACTCACAAGAGAGGACTCAGCATCTGAGAGAGTGTTATGAACCTAGCCACACGTCGCTCCATGTAAAGGGCTGAACCAACCCATTACAAAGCAGAAAGTTATTCTGGAAGCACTGATGCTGCAGTCATGGCCAGGCCCTCTGTTGACTGAGATCCCCTCACCAAGTGTGAAGAGAAGGGTTGAAAACAGACAGATGCTGCTGCAATCAGGTGTGCAAGAGGTGATGCCCATTCAGTACTTTTAGGATAAATCCTAATCAACCTAGGGTTGTCATAGCAGCATTTTTAGAGTAACCTATAAGGGTATCATAATATCATTTTCAGAATAACATATCTACATAAATGTAACAAAACTAAATTGAGCTTATTCTATATGATTTATCTGTAAATGGAGTGAAAGCAACCACTTTGCTTTATTCTACACATTACAATTCTCCTGTTCACTTTGTCCTTTTGGAGAATATTAAAACACAATTCACTTTCCTTCAATTTGTGTGGAGATGAGACTGGGATAGAAGTGCCACGTAGCTGACAGGTCATACTTTAAATTAAGTTTCCCAAATAAGAATTTAATCTAGTTTCAATAAAAGAGTTTATTTTTTTTTTTTTTTTTTTTTTTTTTTTTTTTTTTTTTTTTGGTTTTAAGATGCCATTTATTTAACTTTTCAGATAGTTTCTTAAACATTTTTTTGCACATATTAAATGTCCTGTTAGAGTGCTTTGGGACAAGTTGAGATCTAACAAAGTCAGTAATCATATGTAAATTTTTGGTTGTATAACCAACAGCCCATTTCTTACAATTCAGATTCCTCAGTGACCATAAATGACTTTGAAAGGAAGAGTACTCATCACCAACTAGTACAGGGAAATCTCCACTGGACATTTTGCACAGTGAAGATTAGAAATGGCTGGTAAATCTTTTTTTTTTTTTTTTTTTTTTTTAATTTCTTATTATTTTTTTTTTTTTCTTTTTTTTTATTATTATTATTTTTTTTTTATTATACTTTAAGTTCTAGGGTACATGTGCATAACGTGCAGGTTTGTTACATATGTATACTTATGCCATGTTGGTGTGCTGCACCCATCAACTCGTCAGCACCCATCAATTCATCATTTATATCATGTATAACTCCCCAATGCAATCCCTCCCTCCTCCCCCCTCCCCCCTCCCCATGATAGACCCCAGTGTGTGATGTTCCCCTTCCCGAGTCCAAGTGATCTCATTGTTCAGTTCCCACCTATGAGTGAGAACATGCGGTGTTTGGTTTTCTGTTCTTGTGATAGTTTGCTAAGAATGATGGTTTCCAGCTGCATCCATGTCCCTACAAAGGACGCAAACTCATCCTTTTTTATGGCTGCATAGTATTCCATGGTGTATATGTGCCACATTTTCTTAATCCAGTCTGTCACAGATGGACATTTGGGTTGATTCCAAGTCTTTGCTATTGTGAATAGTGCCGCAATAAACATACGTGTGCATGTGTGTTTGTAGTAGACTAATTTATAATCCTTTGGGTATATACCCAGTAGTGGGATGGCTGGGTCATATGGTACATCTAGTTCTAGATCCTTGAGGAATTGCCATACTGTTTTCCATAATGGTTGAACTAGTTTACAATCCCACCAACAGTGTAAAAGTGTTCCTATTCTCCACATCCTCTCCAACACCTGTTGTTTCCTGACTTCTTAATGATTGCCATTCTAACTGGTGTGAGATGGTATCTCATTGTGGTTTTGATTTGCATTTCTCTGATGGCCAGTGATGATGAGCATTTTTTCATGTGTCTGTTGGCTGTATGAATATCTTCTTTTGAGAAATGTCTGTTCATATCCTTTCCCCACTTTTTGATGGGGTTGTTTGTTTTTTTCTCGTATATTTGTTTGAGTTCTTTGTAGATTCTGGATATTAGCCCTTTGTCAGATGAGTAGGTTGCAAAAATTTTCTCCCATTCTGTAGGTTGCCTGTTCACTCTGATGGTAGTTTCTTTTGCTGTGCAAAAGCTCTTTAGTTTAATGAGATCCCATTTGTCAATTTTGGCTTTTGCTGCCGTTGCTTTTGGTGTTTTAGACATGAAGTCCTTGCCCATGCCTATGTCCTGAATGGTACTACCTAGATTTTCCCAATGGAACAGAACAGAGTCCTCAGAAATAATACCGCACATCTACAGCCATCTGATCTTTGACAAACCTGAGAGAAACAAGAAATGGGGAAAGGATTCCCTATTTAATAAATGGTGCTGGGAAAATTGGCTAGCCATAAGTAGAAAGCTGAAACTGGATCCTTTCCTTACCCCTTATACGAAGATTAATTCAAGAGGGATTAGAGACTTAAATGTTAGACCTAATACCATAAAAACCCTAGAATAAAAGAGTTATTAACCACTTTTAATTAGGAAAAGCAGGACTGAATCTGGGGTACATCTTCAGCCTCCCAATGCAAGAAGTGATCATTAGACACTGATGATATCAGGGCTTGTCTTCAAAGGGCTGCAATACAGATGTCCACCAAAGGAATCTCAGGAGAAAGGAAAGTGTTGAAATGAACAGCTCTGGGGATATTTCACAGATCTCAGTTTGACTTAATTTGCAAAGGCACTATCTTGGTATCAATACATGGAGAGTCTCTTTCTGAATTGACTAATGCTTTTGGCATTCACAAAATAAAACCAACTAGGAGAACTCACTGCTAATAAAACTTATTTACTATATATGTCCATGTACATTAGCAGGCTAGACACTTTGCAACCTTTTAATTTTATTTTTTGTTGTACCTGCTTAAAAACCAGTAATAAGGAGTTTGCTCTTATTTGTCAGATTATAAATCAATGGCAAAATTAATCATAAATGAGTCATTTAATCACAAGCAGTCATTTTTTTCCTCACCACCTGCCTTCCTCTACAGTCCAGTAAGTGTGACCAATAAAATACAAAGTGAGAGGAACATGTATTCGTGCCAAAAATTTAAAAGGGTGTCTACACTAAGCATAGTGTAAGGCTTTGCATTAAAATATTATTTTCTATTGGGGGTGGAAGTGGATAAGTAGGAAAACTCCTGCCACAACTACAGTACTAGAGTGAAGTAGGGCTGAGACTGGGGTTGAGCCTTCCATGCTGGAACGAAGTCAGGGGTGGAGGCCGAGTTGTATAAGAGGAGTAAGTAAGCATAAGACAGCCAACTTGTTTCACCAAAGAGCTTGGAAATCAAGCAGAAGGAGCCTTGAGAAAGCCTCCCAGCGACTTCTTAAATTGAAAAGGAGAGAGCAGTCCATTAAAGGGTTTGCCAGTATGATGTCAGGACTTCCTGTTATGGAGGTGGCCTGCAACGAAAAGAGAGGCCACACAGCCAGGCTTTTTTCTAACACTGACGGGATACCAGTTCACTAGGGTTGTCCTTCAGTTAGATGGGTAGGACAAAGTCTGCCCTGTGAGAATTTACTTTGACTGGGGCTATAAGTACATGAAAGACTTCGGAGTCCTGGAGCTCTTCCAGAATGGGTGGTTGCAGCACAGAGAAATGAGATCATAGAATTTTTTCTAGAGCAAGCCACCAGCTACAATAATGAGTGAACACAGCTGGGTTGTTTCCCAAACAAGTGAGCAGAGAAAGTCATCACACACAGAAAAGTTATACAGTAAAAGGGGCCAATCTGGAGAATTAGAAAAAATCAAAAAAGATGTCACTCTCTGAAACAGAAGTACTGAAGAATGTTCCAGAAATTACCTAATTTAGATGTTCAAACATTCTGCCTAGTCACAGTGAAAGACTGATTTAAAGTCAGGAAAGAATGCTTAAAGATGAAAAATCGTGATTGTGAATTTAACTATATTACAGATGGTGAAACACATGGGAAACTGCAGAATGAAATAGTGAACTGAGTAACACACCCAAGAAACCACCCCAGAACTTAGAGGAGATACATGAACATATGAAAAAAGAGATAGCCCAGCCCACAACAGACCTAGGATTCCCAATATGCTGATAACTGGAATCCTAGAAAAAGAAAAAAGAAATGCTAAAAACAAATATAATACATAGAAAATTAAATAAAATACAGGGGCAAAAGACACAAAAAGTTTCAGAGCTGAAGAAATAACCAAATTTTTAGAACAAATTGAAAGTGTTTACTAAATAGTGAAGAAATTAATTGGGAGATCAGTAAGTATCCAGATTAAAATGTAGATAATTTTCAATGATTAGCCCTTTGTCAGATGAGTATGTTGCAAAAATTTTCAAAGGACATAGATATTCAAAATTTTTCTACATCATAAACATTGCAGAAAAATCCACAATAACTTTATGGGAAAAGAGCTCACATTTTTCTCAATAATTCTCCAGCAATAATTTTTTATTTTTAGATTTGACTCCTGAAAATGCAGGTAACAAAAACAAAATCGACAAATGAAATTACATCAAAATAAAAGCTTCTGAACAAGAAGAAAAAAATTACTGTGAAGTTACAATCTATGATCTGGGAGAAAATATTTCCAAGCTTTACATGTGAAAGGTATAATAATATCCAAATAATAAGGAACTCAACTTGAATGCTCAAGTTAACAGAAAGAAAACCATAATACAATTAAAAAATAGGCAAGGAACCTCAACAGACACTTCTCAAGAATATAAAATAGTTGACAGGTTCATGAAAATATGCTCAACATCAGTGATCATTAGGAATGCAAATTAAAAACAATAATGATCCACTCACCCCTGTCAGAATGGCCTTTATTGAAAAGACTAAAAAATAACAATGTTGGGGAGGATGTGTAATGGGGAACTCTTACCCACTGTTGGTGGGATATAACTAATACACTTTATGAAAACTGTATGCATGTTCCTCAAAAAACTAAAAATAGAATTACATATGATCCATCAACTATAGTTCCAGTATTTACCCAAAAGATTTGAAGTAAGTATGTTAAAGACAGGGTTGCACCCCATGTTTTTGTAGCAATATACACAATAATCAAGTTTGGAATCAACCTGTTTTCATCATCAGATGAGTATAAAGCAAATGAGATGTATATATACAATGGAGTACCATTCACCTTAAAAGGTGGAGACATCCTGTCATTTTTAACAACATGGTGAATGTAGAGGACATTATCTAAGTGAAATAGCTAGGCACATAAAGACAAAACAGCATGTTCTCACTTATAACTGGAATCAAAGTCAATTGAACTCAAGCAGAGAGTAGAATGGTGGTTACAGAGGTGAGAACTGAAGGAAGTAGGGAATGATGGTCAGAGGGACAAAGTCTCAATTAAAAGGAGAAATACCGAAAATGACAATGTATTGTACATTCAAAACTGCTGAGAGTAAATTTTAAATGTTCTCACCACGAAAAAATACTATTTGAGTGATAGATAGGTAAATTAGTTTAATTTACTTGTTCCACTTGTATTCATAAATCATAACATCACTTTGTACCCCATAAACGTCACACAACTTTAATTTGTCAATTTATAATTAAAATATTTTAAATACATAAAATATTAAACAAATATGATATCTTGACTGAAATTTTGACAACTATAAGAATGGAAAATGTGCTATTATTTCATTATAATTGTCAACAAAAGATCCTTGAAACAATATACTTGTATTTGAAAGTATTGCTCTTTGGTTATAAAGTAATGAAAATTAAAAATAAAACCTTGACTTAGAATACGGAAAGTGCAACAGTAATAAAATATCATCATAATAGTTTGTGTCTAAATGTAATTAAGGCAGTAAAAAATTATAAAGAGCAGGGGGGAGTTTTTTAAAAATTGTAAAATCTGTTGATGTCTTAGGAGCATAAATAAATGCATTAGTTTATAATTAGAAAATATAGATAAGCTTTTCAAAACATTTGAAGGCCAGCACTAGTAGGAAAAAGATGGATACTTACCTTCAAAATCAATAGATTAAAAGGAGGAAAATAATGAGAAATGACAAAAAACATGATGCAAACTTAGAGGACAAGCACATCTATTTTCCAATAACCTTAAATTAATTTTTAAAGTCACAAAAAACACGCACTCTCTTAATGGGGTAAAACTCAAATCCAACAATACTCTTGATCAAATGCAAACCAAGTGACAGGGAACTTTGAAAAAACAATTGTGTGCTTGATGCTTATGACCATGTAATTAATGACAGCAAAATCCTCAATATATTTTTTAATAAATCTAAAGAAACTGTCAAATAACTTTAGGCATTTATAACCTAAAGGATATTATTTTTGTATACTATTGAGATGTAAGAATGTTAATAAAAAGTAAGTTAGAACAGATTACAAAATGTGATGGTCAGATTGCTCTTAGCCTTACATATGTGTATATATCTCCACAGTTTTATCGCAGGGATAGGTAAGAATAGGGATCATTTTAATATTTCTATTCGAAACTTGCTAAATATATTTAGAAAATAACTTATTTTAAGAATAAAAAGCAAGCAGAGGTCTTCTCAGCATGGGCCAGGTTTTACCTCTCTAACCCATCATGTTAAGATAATGGCAGCTTCAGATCCTCTAGTGAATGGACAGAGGGATGGCTCTCCTGAGGGTAAACCTGAGGAGAAGACGAAAAGGTTGTATTTAGAAGGAAATATGCAGGGTAAAGAGAAAAATAGATCCATTGGTCCATATCCTTGGCTATTCAGTGTCTGGGTATGAATGTGCATGTGCGCGTGCGCGCGCGCGCACACCCACACACACACACACACACACACAACACCAACACTCACAGTCCTTCCAAGGCATTTCCAGAAATGTCTCGTCCAATTTAATGCAACTATCTCATGGAAAGATTACATGCTTACTTATTTCCTCAGCATCTTGAAATTTTCAAAGTCATGCTAACTCGTATATATCTTGTATACCCAACACATCATTGGTGACATTCATTCCTTTTCATCAGTTCCAGGAGAAGCTTCTTAGGATCTTGCATTTATAGATGATATGATACATTTAAGTACTCTCAATTTGCCCAAATCTCTAAAGATGTAGTTCCATGGGCTGAGTCCCCAGACACGGCAGATAATCATTAACAAAGAGCTTAACTGACTCTTACCAAAGATTGCTATCAGAAAGAAGGAGTACTAACTGCCTTCACTTGCTCTTCTGGTATCTGTTGCTGCACACAAATCACCCAAAACGTGGTTAAAGCAATTACAATCATGTATTTTTGCTCACGATTCTGGGGTTGACTGGCTCAGTGAGGGAGCCTTACTCATGGTATCAGACAGAAGCTAAGGGGTTCTTGCAAACTTCATCCCTGAAGCGGTGACTGAAATGCGAAGACTCCAACAGCTGGCGCTTCTCAGGCACCCCTCCACGCAGTCTGTCCCATGCAGCCTCGGGGATTGAATTACTTCTGTGGTGACTGAAGGCTCCCAGAGTGAACCCAAGGAAAACTGTCAGAAGCCCCATGCTTATTTCTTTCCTAACCTCAGAAATCATACAGTGTCATTTCTACCACATTCTGTTAATCCAGGCAGTCACCAAGACCTGCCCACTTCAAGAAAAGGAGCAGAGACTCTACCTCTTGATGGAAGGGGTGTTAAAAATTTGCAGATGTTTGTTAAATCCCCATAACCTTAATTCAGCCAGTTCCACTTTCAGTTTCTGTTACTTTAAATCCCCCCTTCTGGCTGTTTGGGATCCTTTTGCCTGTATGGTGCATAACCACAATTCAAATTAGCATATAGCCAAACTACAGAAGGTCCGGTGACTGAGCCAGGGGCTTCAATATCTGCAGTCTAGGTTCCTTTGGAAGTCTCATTGACCTGCTTAGGACACACCCATCCCTCGACCAGTGAGAGTAGTTATGGGGTGTGTACCGTGCTTGGCATAACTTGGAATGGGTGATCATCCTTGATTTGTCATTGTCTTCAAGGTCATGTAAAAAGGCAGCAACTCCCATTTGGTTGCTATGGTGACGTTGGGGGAGAAAGGATAATTCCCCAAGAGAAAGAAGTTGCTTCCCCAGAAGAGGCAGAGTGATGGGCTGGCTGAGCCACGATTCCACTCAGTGTTTGCATCTAGGGATGCCCATAGTAATGGAAACAAAAGCTGAAGGAAACTGTAGACACAAATTGTAAACATTGCCTGAAAGACTTAGCAAATTTTACATACTTTCAGACTGTATGTATCTCTTGGGAAGAGGGCGGAATCCCGAACTAGACCCAAGGTTTCTCATGAGTTCACAAGTACAGAGACAATGGGCATGGCAAATGCAGCAGCCCAGAATCTTCTAGAACCCTCGGAGTCAATGGGGGTTTTTTTAGCAGAAGTCAATCATCTAGCAAGAGTGCTGTCCTCATCTGGGGAATTTGAATTGTGTGTCATATCCATTTACAATATTTCTTGATAAATACTGCAGTGGAGACATTTCTCACCTCCTTCCCACACTAGAAAGTTGGAAGGATTAATTAACACTTTCTGCAAAGTTCTATTGTTCTCTTTCTCAGCAGACAGAGTAATAACTAATTCCCAGACCTCTCCTGAAAAGAAGTTTACAGTAACTATCAAAACTCTGCCAGAGAAGTGCTAAAAAGCATACTACACTGTATTTGCTCATCTGAAGGCACTTGGAAAACTTTTGCAAACTTATATATCAAAATTTTAATTATAGTCACCTCAATAATCCCAGGGTACAGTATAATTTAAAGAAAAAAAGTCTTTGTGAGCAAAATATATTAAAACTTATTTTGAATAGTAAAAACTGAAAGCAAACTTTGTTGTCCAACAATCAGAAGACAGAATAAGTTAATGTAATTTTAAGGAATTTACATAGGCATAAATTGTGTTTTTGAAGGTTTACAATAACCAAGAAAATAGCCTAGATTTATATGAAAATTAAATATAAAATTGCCCATTAAAACTATTTCAACTTAAAATTCTTTTTTTTTTCCCCCAACAGTTTCGCTCTTGTCGACCAGGCTGGGGTGCAGTGGTGTGATCTCAGCTCACTGCAACCTCTGCCTCCCAGGTTCAACTGATTCTCCTGCCTCAGCCTCCTAAGAAGCTGGGATTACAGGTGCTCACCACCACATCCAGTCCAACTTAAAATTCTTATACTGGAAATAACTGGTGGAAAGGAATTATCTAAAGATAAATAGTAGCTCTGTTTAGGTGCTAAGACTAGAACTTTGCATCAATGTTCATCAGGGATATTGGTCTAAAATTCTCTTTTTTTGTTGTGTCTCTGCCAGGCTTTGGTATCAGGATGATGTTGGCCTCATAAAATGAGTTAGGGAGGATTCCCTCTTTTTCTATTGATTGGAATAGTTTCAGAAGGAATGGTACCAGCTCCTCCTTGTACCTCTGGTAGAATTCAGCTGTGAATCCATCTGGTCCTGGACTTTTTTTGGTGGGTAGGCTATTAATTGTTGCCTCAATTTCAGAGCCTGCATTGGTCTATTCAGGGATTCAACTTCTTCTGGTTTAGCCTTGAGAGTGTAAGTGTCCAGGAAATTATCCATTTCTTCTAGATTTTCTGTTATTTGCGTAGAGGCGTTTATGTATTCTCTGATGGTAGTTTGTATTTCTGTGGGTCAGTGGTGATATCCCCTTTATCATTTTTTATTGCATCTATTTGATTCCTCTCTCTTTTTCTTCTTATTAGCCTGCTAGCGGTCTGTCAATTTTGTTGATCTTTTCAAAAAACCAACTCCTGGATTCATTGATTTTTTGGAGGTTTTTTTGTGTCTCTATCTCCTTCAGTTCTGCTCTGATCTAGTTATTTCTTGCCTTCTGCTAGCTTTTGAATGTGTTTGCTCTTGCCTCTCTGTTCTTTTAATTGTGATGTTAGAGTGTCAATTTTAGATCTTTCCTGCTTTCTCTTGTGGGCATTTAGTGCTATAAATTTCCCTCTACACACTGCTTTAAATGTGTCCCAGAGATTCTGGTATGTTGTATCTTTGTTCTCATTGGTTTCAAAGAACATCTTTATTTCCGCTTTCATTTCGTTATGTACCCAGTAGTCATTCAGGAGCAGGTGTTCAGTTTCCATTTAGTTAGCGGTTTTGATTGAGTTTCTTAGTCCTGAGTTCTAGTTTGATCGCACTGTGGTCTGAGAGACAGTTTGTTATAATTTCTGTTCTTTTACATTTGCTGAGGAGTGCTTTACTTCCAATTATGTGGTCAATTTTGGAATAAGTGCGATGTGTGCTGAGAAGAATGTATATTCTGTGGATTGGGGGGTGGAGAGTTCTATAGATGTCTATGAGGTCCGCTTGGTGCGAGATGAGTTCAATTCCTGGATATCCTTGTTAACTTTCTGTCTCGTTGATCTGTCTAAGGTTGACAGCGGAGTGTTGAAGTCTCCCATTATTGTATGGGAGTTTAAGTCTCTTTGTAAGTCTCTGACTTGCTTTATGAATCTGGGTGCTCCTGTATTGGGTGCATATATATTTAGGAGAGTTAGCTCTTCCTGTTGAATTGATCCCTTTACCATTATGTAATGGCCTTCTTTGTCTCTTTTGATCTTTGATGGTTTAAAGTCTGTTTTATCAGAAAGACAGATTGCAACCCTGCTTTTTTTTTGTTCTCCATTTGCTTGGTAGATCTTCCTCCATCCCTTTATTTTGAGCTTATGTATGTCTCTGCATGTGAGATGGGTCTCCTGAATACAGCAGACTGATGGGTCTTGACTCTTTTTCCAGTTTGCCAGTCTGTGTCTTTTAATTGGAGCATTAGTCCATTAACATTTAAGGTTATATTGTTATGTGTGAACTTGATCCTGCCATTATGATATTAACTGGTTATTTGCTCGTTAGTTGATGCAGTTTCTTCCTACCTCGATGGTCTTTACATTTTGGCATGTTTTTGCGATGGCTGGTACCGGTTGTTCCTTCCATGTTTAGGGCTTCCTTCAGGGTCTCTTGTAGGCAGGCCTGGTGGTGACAAAATCTCTAAGCATTTGCTTATCTGTAAAGGATTTATTTCTCCTTCACTTATGAAACTTAGTTTGGCTGGATATGAAATTCTGGGTTTAAAATTCTTTTCTTTAAGAACGTGAATATTGGCCCCCACTCTCTTCTGGCTTGTAGAGTTTCTGCCGAGAGATCTGCTGTTATTCTGATGGGCTTCCCTTTGTGGGTAACCCGACCTTTCTCTCTGGCTGCCCTTAAGATTTTTTCCTTCATTTCAACTTTGGTGAATCTGGCAATTATGTGTCTTGGAGTTGCTCTTCTCGGGAGTATCTTTGTGGCGTTCTCTGTATTTCCTGAATTGAATGTTGGCCTTCCCTACTAAGTTGGGGAAGTTCTCCTGGATGATATCCTGAGAGTGTTTTCCAACTTGGTTCCTTTTTCCCCTCACTTTCAGCACCCCAATCAGACGTAGATTGGTCTTTTTACGTAATCCCATACTTCTTGCAGGCTTTGCTCATTTCTTTTTCTTCTTTTTTCTTTTGGTTTCTCTTCTCGCTCATTCATTCATTTGATCTTCAATCGCTGATACTCTTTCTTCCAGTTGATCGAGTCGGTTACTGAAGCTTGTGCATTTGTCACGTATTTCTCGTGTCATGGTTTTCATCTCCGTCATTTCGTTTATGATCTTCTCTGCATTAATTAGTCTAGCTGTCAATTCTTTCACTCTTTTTTCAAGATTTTTAGTTTCTTTGCGCTGGGTACGTAATTCCTCCTTTAGCTCTGATAAGTTTGATGGACTGAAGCCTTCTTCTCTCCTCTCGTCCAAGTCATTCTCTGACCAGCTTTGATCCGTTGCTGGCGATGGGCTGCGCTCCTTTGCAGGGGGAGATGCGCTCTTATTTTTTGAATTTCCAGCTTTTGTGCCCTGCTTCTTCCCCATCTTTGTGGTTTTATCTGTCTCTGGTCTTTGATGGTGGTGACGTACTGATGGGGTTTTGGTATAGGTGTCCCTATAGACCAATGGAACAGAACAGAGTCCTCAGAAATAATACCGCACATCTACAGCCATCTGATCTTTGACAAACCTGAGAGAAACAAGAAATGGGGAAAGGATTCCCTATTTAATAAATGGTGCTGGGAAAATTGGCTAGCCATAAGTAGAAAGCTGAAACTGGATCCTTTCCTTACCCCTTATACGAAGATTAATTCAAGATGGATTAGAGACTTAAATGTTAGACCTAATACCATAAAAACCCTAGAAGAAAATCTAGGTAGTACCATTCAGGACATAGGCATGGGCAAGGACTTCATGTCTAAAACACCAAAAGCAACGGCAGCAAAAGCAAAAATTGACAAATGGGATCTAATTTAACTAAAGAGCTTTTGCACAGCAAAAGAAACTACCATCAGAGTGAACAGGCAACCTACAGAATGGGAGAAAATTTTTGCAACCTACTCATCTGACAAAGGGCTAATATCCAGAATCTACAAAGAACTCAAACAAATATATGAGAAAAAAACAAACAACCCCATCAAAAAGTGGGCAAAGGATATGAGCAGACATTTCTCAAAAGAAGATATTCATACAGCCAACAGACACATGAAAAAATGCTCATCGTCACTCGCCATCAGAGAAATGCAAATCAAAACCACAATGAGATACCATCTCACACCAGTTAGAATGGCAATCATTAAGAAGTCAGGAAACAACAGGTGTTGGAGAGGATGTGGAGAAATAGGAACACTTTTACACTGTTGGTGGGATTGTAAACTAGTTCAACCATTATGGAAAACAGTATGGCAATTCCTCAAGGATCTAGAACTAGATGTACCATATGACCCAGCCATCCCACTACTGGGTATATACCCAAAGGATTATAAATTATTCTACTACAAAGACACATGTACACGTATGTTTATTGCGGCACTATTCACAATAGCAAAGACTTGGAATCAACCCAAATGTCCATCTGTGACAGACTGGATTAAGAAAATGTGGCACATATACACCATGGAATACTATGCAGCCATCAAAAAGGATGAGTTTGCGTCCTTTGTAGGGACATGGATGCAGCTGGAAACCATCATTCTTAGCAAACTATCACAAGAAGAGAAAACCAAACACCGCATGTTCTCACTCATAGGTGGGAACTGAACAATGAGATCACTTGGACTCGGGAAGGGGAACATCACGCACTGGGGCCTATCATGGGGAGGGGGGAGGGGGGAGGAGGGAGGGATTGCATTTGGGAGTTATACATGATATAAATGATGAATTGATGGGTGCTGACGAGTTGATGGGTGCAGCACACCAACATGTCACAAGTATACATATGTAACAAACCTGCAGGTTATGCACATGTACCCTAGAACTTAAAGTATAATAAAAAAAAAAAAAAAAGACTAGAACTGATGTATCTTCTTTCTACTTTTCCTTATAATCCAGGATTTCTTAATTAGTTACTGCTAGTTTTATCTGGATTAAAAAAAAAGAATGAAAACCATATATATCTTGCCTCACCCTGTCCACAAATGCTTGGCTACACAACCCTATGTTGAAAAGATTTTCATATTGCTGTTCTTCTCTAAAATTACCTTTGTTTACTTTTCTCTGACTGTTTACTCTTTATTCCCTCTCATTTTCTTCTTATTCTGGATTCTTTTGGGATTTGGAATTTAAATCCATTTCTTGAGGTGTGCACTGGAACAAACCCATAGTTTGTGTTGGGCAGCAGGGATGTCACCACACTCCCTGGCTGGAAACTGCAATTTAGTTGCTGGCAGCTCCCACCCCTTTTATTGCTGGGGAAGAAGGTGAATCCTGGCTCCCGGTCCATGGGTCCCTGGATTCCCCTTGGTGTCAGTTCCCCAGAATGGTACAAAATCTCATCTTCCATTGGGACATCTGCTTTTCACTCCCTTTCTCTTCATACACAAAGAGTAGAAATAAGGCTGACTTTACCTAGAAAGCAAAGGTATTCTTGAGGAAATCATTTTATTCTGTCTTCTGTCCTTATTGTCAAGCTTATCTGAGAGTTCCTTCAGTTTTAACTGTGGTTAGTCACAGATCCATCCCATTTTAAAGTCCCGAAGTATAATGGAATCCTGGTAGAAAGGAACTTTCTACCATGTTTACTTCAATTCTCTCACCTCTATGTGAAAGCTCTGTGAAACCTCTCTACCCAGGGGTTGCTCAAGGAATTTTTAACTCAAGCATACATTCATGGCAGGAAACTCACTACTTCAGGAGGATGCTCATTTGGGGGTAGCTTGCTTAGAATGTTCTACCACGGATAGAAATACTTCTGTCTATCCTGTATATTCTTCCCACTGGTGAATATTTCATTTAAGAATGTACATGCCTGCAGCCCTCTGCATCTTACTTACTGACCAGAATGGTATACACATGTTCAAGGATTGTGCAATTCACACAGGTTAAGAAATTGTTTCCAGAAGATAAGATAATACTAAAATGCATACATTACTTATTTTCTTTTTCTTTTCCTTTTTTTCTCAATAAATATTTATTAAATTATTAAGAATTTATAAACATTTATTCTTAAATATATATTTAACCAGCCCATGTGGCTCACTTTATAGATGTTTTGAACATTTATAAAAGGAAGAAAATGAACTATATTGTGGCTAAATCTTAATCCCCTTAAAATCTAAAATTTTGTTATTTCTGTCTCCCTGCATTATAAAAAAAATTATATATATATGATGATAGAAATAATACTTAAGTCTGTACTTCCCAAACATTAACATGCATGCTTCTCACCTGGGGATCTTGCTAAAATGCAAATCATGATTAGGTAGCTCTTGGAGTAGGCCTGAGATTCTGCATTTTTAGTAGGCTCCGAGGTCATTCTGGTATCATCTGGTCAAGGACAGCACTTCGAGCAGCACAATTTTAAGAGATGGAGACTGATCCTAGCCCTCATGTCACACATTATAAGGCAGATGATATGATTTGGCTCAGTATTCCCACCCAAATTTTATCCTGGACTGTAATTCCCACATGTTGACAGAGGGGCCTGGTGGGAGGTGATTGAATCATGGGGGCAGACTTCCCCCTTGCTGTTCTCACAATAGTGAAAGTGAGTGAGTTATCACAAGATCTGGTGGTTGTTTGAATGTGTGGCACTTCCCCCTTCACTCTCTCCTGCTCTGCCATGGAAAGACGTGCTCAATTCCCCTTCACATTCTGTCATGATGGTAAGTTTCTTGAGGCATCCTAGCTAGGTCTCCTACCTTAACAGGAAGCCTATAGGCTATAGCAGAACTGTGAGTCAATTAAATCTCTTTTCTTCATAAATAACCCAGTCTCGAGGTAGTTCTTTATAAAGTGTGAAAACAGACTAATACAGCAGATAGTGTAAACCTCAGCATCAGACTGCCTGGTTCAGATCCTGGTCCTGACACTTTTCTAAGATATTGGACAAGTCGTTTTAACATATTTGTACCTGAACTTCCTTATTTCTTATCTGTAATAGATCTATGATAGGGCTTTTGTGAAATGAGCAAGTTAACTCATGTGCAATCCTATTATGATGCTGCACTCATGTAAGTGCAATATGTATAAATACTACAGTTTCACTCCTTACAAGTCTACTTGTTTTAGTGGTTATCAGTTCTATATGTTCAAGAGCCCTAATTTTTAAAAAATCTTGAAAATTGTACAGAGGAGATATATTTCCTTAGATCGAGAAAGCAAATGTAGGTTTCATAAGCCAAGAGACAAAACTGGAAGAAAGAAAAAAATTAACTTGTTATTTGTCCAGTAACATCTTTTTTTTGCCTTTGCATCTCACAACTGCTCCGTGATAATATTGAAAATATGTAGTATGTGTAATATTTCAGAAAACGTAAAATACTGGAATTAAAATTTATAATAAAAGATACTCCAGCTAGAATATATGAATTGAAACTCAGTGCAGCATAAATGTTAGCACATACAAAGGAAGAATCAATATCGTGAAAAATGGCCATACTACCCAAGGTTATTTATAGATTCAATGCCATCCCCATCAAGCTACCAATGAGTTTCTTCACAGAATTGGAAAAAACTGCTTTAAAGTTCATATGGAACCAAAAAAGAGCCCGCATTGCCAAGACAATCCTAAGTCAAAAGGACAAAGCTGGAGGCGTCACGCTACCTGACTTCAAACTATACTACAAGGCTACAGTAACCAAAACAGCATGGTACTGGTACCAAAACAGAGATATAGACCAATGGAACAGAACAGAGTCCTCAGAAATAATACCACACATCTACAGCCATCTGATCTTTGGCAAACCTGAGAGAAACAAGAAATGGGGAAAGGATTCCCTATTTAATAAATGGTGCTAGGAAAATTGGCTAGCCATAAGTAGAAAGCTGAAACTGGATCCTTTCCTTACTCCTTATACGAAGATTAATTCAAGATGGATTAGAGACTTAAATGTTAAACCTAATACCATAAAAACCCTAGAAGAAAATCTAGGTAGTACCATTCAGGACATAGGCATGGGCAAGGACTTCATGTCTAAAACACCAAAAACAACGGCAGCACAAGCCAAAATTGACAAATGGGATGTAATTAAACTAAAGAGCTTCTGCACAGCAAAAGAAACTACCATCAGAGTGAACAGGCAACCTACAGAATGGGAGAAAATTTTTGCAATCTACTCATCTGACAAAGGGCTAATATCCAGAATCTACAAATAACTCAAAGAAATATACAAGAAAAAAACAAACAACCCCATCAAAAAGTGGGCAAAGGATACGAACAGACATTTCACAAAAGAAGACATTCCTACAGCCAACAGACACATGAAAAAATGCTCATCATCACTCGCCATCAGAGAAATGCAAATCAGAACCACAATGAGATACCATCTCACACCAGTTAGAATGGCAATCATTAAAAAATCAGGAAACAACAGTTGTTGGAGAGGATGTGGAGAAATAGGAACACTTTTACACTATTGGTGGGATTGTAAACTAGTTCAACCATTATGGAAAACAGTATGGCAATTCCTCAAGGATCTAGAACTAGATGTACCATATGACCCAGCCATCCCACTACTGGGTATATACCCAAAGGATTTTAAATTATTCTACTACAAAGACACATGCACACGTATATTTATTGCGGCACTATTCACAATAGCAAAGACTTGGAATCAATCCAGATGTCCATCTGTGACAGACTGGATTAAGAAAATGTGGCACATATACACCATGGAATACTATGCAGCCATAAAAAAGGATGAGTTTGCATCCTTTGTAGGGATATGGATGCAGCTGGAAACCATCATTCTTAGCAAACTATCACAAGAAGAGAAAACCAAACACCGCATGTTCTCACTCATAGGTGGGGACTGAACAATGAGATCACTTGGACTCGGGAAGGGGAACATCACACACTGGGGCTTATCATGGGGAGGGGGAGGGGGGAGGGATTGCATTGGGGAGTTATACATGATTTAAATGATGAATTGATGGGTGCTGACGAGTTGATGGGTGCAGCACACCAACATGGCACAAATATACATATGTAACAAACCTGCACGTTATGCACATGTACCCTAGAACTTAAAGTATAATTTAAAAAAATAAAAAATAAAAATAAAAAAATAAAAGCAATTGGCTTGCAGAAGAGCTGATATCTTAGCATCGGGAAAGGAGTGCTGCATCCTATTGTTAAAAGTATTACTTTTTCTTTTTTTGTATTTCAACCTTCAATTTCCTAAATCCAGACTAAAGAAACTTATTTAAGTCATTATAGGTATGTGAATCCCTTAATGGACTCCAGGGACAATGGTAGACATTTTCATTTTTCATAGTCACTGTGTTGGAAGCAATTTTACAGGTTTATTGTCTTTTTGAATTCCCATTTGACAATCCTAGGAAAAGGCTGCACGGCCTGTACTAATCCCTCGAGTGCTCCTCCCTAATGTTAGTATGCATGCTAACTGATTTATCTTTCAGTAGTTTTATCCTCCCCAAATCTAAAAGATAGATATTACTGTGCTCACTTAACATTTGAATAAATGAATTTCAGAAAGTCTAAGCAGAAAAACCTCATGGGAAGACAGCAGCAAGACTAGGATCTCAGTTCAGAATGAAATGTTCTGAATATTTCTGTGCTCTTTCCAATACAGTCTGTGACCATTTTATATTCTTCTTAATACTGAGCCAGATCTTTCTCTTGTTTCTCCTGCACAAAAGAAATTAAATTCTCCTTCCATATTGAAGCTGTTGAAGTCATAGAATACGGGGTAAATCAAGTCCCCAAAGATTCAATCGCACCCCTACTTCCGTAACCGTTCCTGAAATGACAGAGCTTCCAGCCTCCTCTCTGCATGAGGTCATCACTTCTAAGGGCTTCCCAGAGTGTGCCTGGAACTCAACAAGCTGTTGAAGGAGTGTGTATGTGGAACCACTTTTTTTTCTTGCAGTAAAGTCAACAACCAAGGTTCATCTGAGTTCTGTACAGTGGCATCACCAGAGTGAGAAGCCAGTAAAGGCCCTACCTTGGTTTGGCAGGACTTTCTTGACCAAACTCTGGCCACCTGTTTCTAAACTGGTTCTAGTTCCATGGGATGGTGACAGTCAACTCAAATGATGGTAAACACCCTATTTTTCCATCCTGTCTATACTCTACGGCTGCAGCTAAGCCCATCTGAGAATCTGGATGTTCTTACCAGTATAAAAGGACAAAAGGAAAAATATGTTAGAGAATGTTTAAAAAAATAATGTCTCCTGAACAGTTTTGTAATGTAATCATTTACTGCAGAAAAAGGCTAACGGTAATGTTTTGATAACTAAAATATATATAAAATGAAATTCTTCATAGTTCACTTCCAATCACTATTTTTAAAATTCAAATCATGTGAAAATATGTAAAACATATACCATGATTTTAAGAGACTCTCTCCATCCCACAATATAATGTAGTGTCTGGTGCAAAGACTGTGAGTTCAAACCCAATTCTCCCATTTACTAGCTGTGACCTTGGGCAAGACACTTACACTTTGTAACGTGTCTTTGTTTCTTTACCTGTAAAATGGGACACTACAGTAGCACACATCTCATCTGGCTGCTGTGAAGGTTAAATGAGGCAATTCTGGAAAAGCACTGAGGTTGTACGACCTGGAACTGGTAAATAATAAATGGTGTTGGTGTTCTTGTTTTCTTGTATGACTGTATGAGAATATTGTGGGAGTTCTCAAGCTCCTGAGAGATGGCATTTGGGGCTAAGGTTACCTTTATACAATCTAGAAGTGAGTTTTTAGGTCATGGCTTGAATGTTGGGTAATATTTAACAGTGGTGGAGGAAGGGATGTGTGTGAGAGTCCATTTGGGACCTGTGTTAGAATAACTGCAAAGGCACTGTCTGTGGGCCTCTCTGTGTAGAAGAAAGGTAAACTTTATGAAAATTCTGGTAAAGATAATTAAAAGGAGTCTTACAGTATATAATAATTTCTATATATGATAACGTTTATCATTCCAATTCCAGAAAATTGCCAGCCATCTTGCTTCGCATTATGTGGGGTTGTTTTTTCAGCATATTATTATTATTTTTTTTTTACAGCAAAAATATAAGCTGATGTGATTTTTCTCTGTCCTTCTCTTCATGCTGTTGACTGCAGGCAGTCAAGATGCTAATTAAAACCACCTAATTTAAATGCCAAGTTTGCCCTGAAATAGATTCCCAGTAATTTTGCAAAATTACTACTGGACATGGAGGATGCAAAAGATATGCTTAAATAATCTGTGTTTTGCTTAAAGTGATTTAAATGGAGAAGTCAGGCATTTTCAGCCTCCATGTCCTGAAGAAAACGTGCTGGAAGGAAACCATGGCAGGAAGTCCAAGGATGGAGGCACATTCCAGCTCTAACAACAGAGTCCACAGGACTTCTGGAGATCCTTATTTTCATTTTTGGTATCTTTCCAAAATCGGCCAGGACTATTGTCAGGAGCAGCCTTATTAAAATGTAACCACTGTAGAGTTATTTAAACTATAATGAATATCAATATGGTAAAAAAAAATGTAGCTAAATATATGATCTCTGGTCTTCCTCAAGGTAGCCGATAATAGAAAAATAAATGTGTGGAAACTACCAGATTTGAGCAGGAGGAAAATATTACAGGAAACTAGCATGACCTATGTCAACAAGTCAGCTGTGAGTCTGATAGAAGAAACTCAGTATTGGCAGAAACTGGAAGAAGAGAGGTACCAAGAAATTGATTTGTACAGGGCCCTGCTCTTGACTGTCACGAGTCAGGAATTAGAGGACATAAACTCAATATTTTGGGAATAAATGTACCTGAAAGTTATTCTGCGTGTATGTTGCAGAGTGTGGAAATGGGTCCCAAGCACTCAATGGAAAGAAGAAAAAATTAGTTGTAATATCCCTTGTAATTCTTTTAGTCTATAATTGTTAAGGGTAATGCTCTTTACTCAAGTGAATTCACACTTACAGCCAAGAGAAGAAATCCTTCAGATAACACGTGTGCGTGGGTTTGTTTCCTTTTGACTCTTCTTTGTATACTACTCTCACGGATAATGACACAATTTGTGGTGATTTCAGAACCTCAGATCCCGGATCAGGTTCAAAACATTCTTCATGGTCAGTATGGAAGCCTTTATTGGGCCTCACCTTTCCCCAAGGTGTACTGAGATCTCCACGAAGCCCAGGGTCCATACAGCTGGTAGGTTATCTACATATATATTTGCTTCTTTCACTTTTCTGTGGCATCATTATTCTCATAACCTCAACAAGAAAACTGCTAAAACCCATCAAGCAAACCTAATCAATGGACAAGTATTGATTGATCATCTACAAAAGTGCAAGGATCTCATTGTTAATTAACTGATTCACAGCATGATTTGAGTCAGCCACGGATGGTGAGGCTGAGTGAATGGGTAATGATGAGGGTGCCTGAGTATAAGTCCCATCATCTTCAGTGATGGCAAAGCCCTATCTACATAAATCATCACAGACTCAGCCCTGTTACCAAGATGACTTGATTAAGCTCTGTAAATGGCAGAATGCAGAGTCCAATCCAATTAGCCTTACATTGGTCTTTATCACATACCAGGAAGCCCATGATTTCCGATGCACATTTGACAAATTATACTTTCTTGTCTTCTGATAATAAGGAAAGGAATGTGAAATGCACATTATTCCTGTTCCTTCTTGCATCATAGTTGTTGCTACAGTGGTGACATATTTTACCACTTACACATATTGTGACCATATCACCCAACACACAATATATTTCCATCTTTAATTTGGTAATGCTTTCTAAAATCCTGCACATCTGTCACCAACTCAGATAAGATTGAGGAGAAATGTTTGGGTCAGTGGTGCATAAAATCTAATTGAATGGCTCAGAACTCTACCATTTACATCTGCTGTGCTTTCCAAAGACCAGACAGATGCAAAACAAGGACAGGGACTGAAATACTCCATCTCTAAAGTGTCCAAGCAAAGCTGGGCCCTACATTAAGAAGGATTGCTTCATACCTGATTCTCACTTCCAAGGCTATAATATCATGTTTTACACAAATAATTTTAACCACTTGTCTTTCTGCATTTCCACGAAGAGCATATTACTTATACTCTCACATAAACCAACTTGGTACTAAAAAAGGTATTTGTGTATTTAATTAAATTCTGGATAATAGAAGCATTATTCTATGTTGCAGATGTTTACCAGTGATTTGTGATAGATTTTTTTTAACTAAAAGAGGTGTAGGAGACAGAAAAGTGCATAGGCTATGTTTAAATATCATACAAGCCTCTATGTTTCTCCACTTACTAGGTATGAGAGAGGAAGTTAGCCTTGAGAGATGTTGTCCTTATCCTTGAGTGGCTATTTTGGCATTTTAAAATGGGGTTCCTGGAAGATTAGAGGAGACCAAGATTATGAAGCCACTAGCACAGTATCTGGTAGATAACAGACACTGAAAAATGTGTCAGCTTCACTTCTGTTCTATCCAGAATAGGAAAGATCTTTAACGTCCTTTAGGCTCACTGGTCTAGCCATTCTTTTAAATGTATTAAGGCTCAAATAATGCATTACTAAATGCACATTATATATATACACACATATATATACATGCACACACACATATATGTATGTATATATATATAATATTTTCTTAAAATTAATGAGGGATTTAAGATTCCCAAGTACTAAGTTAGGTTTAATATTTCATGGATTTATTAAACATTCTATTACATATATTTCTCATTAAAAAGTGCCAACCTGGTACATTGGGTTCATTGTAAAATTAAACTTATATTAAATATTATATGAGTATATAGTATATATGTATGCATATGTGTATTCATATATTTAATAGTAGAAATCATAGCAAATATAGACTTACAATTTCCTGGAATAAAAGTTGTTAAAAATTAACGTGAATTTAAAAAAATTAACTCAACACAATTTTAATTGATAAGCATTTTATGCTGTAATTTATGTTTCCAGTTGCATAAGTTAGAGTATGAGGTTACCATGCATTCCAGAGGCAAAGAGATATTCTACTGTGACTTAATACTCATGATTAAAGATAGGAATCATTAGATTTTGCCATAAGGGAAAAAGGAGAATGGTTAAGGTGGGGAAAAAAGGAAGGAAGGTAAAATTTGGTAGTAATTAGGGCTTTTCTGAACATTATCTCATTTAAATTGTACAATAATGCTGTAAAGGTGTGCCACTTATCTAGATAGGCCTTTCATATGACAAAATTAAACCCAGAGGTATTAAGTAAAGTGGTGAAGTTAAAATTAAATGCCAAGTTTTTCTGTCTCAAAGCAAAAATATTTAGCATGCTTCCTATGGCAGTCATGCTAGAAGAATTCAGAGGAGGGCAAAGAGGGGTTTGAAAGTTTTGATGTGGCTGCAGGAAGCATTCTAGGGTCCCTCCCCTATCACACATGTCTCTGGAAGAAGAATTGTATGTAAATTTGGGGTAAGCAAATGCAATAATCTAGACTAGGGGCATGGAATGAGTTGTTTTGGCGGAAGCTGAGATTTTTATTTTTGCACATGTCAAAGATATATCTCAGAACACTGGGTGGGGACCATATATTTAAAAATAAATGTCATAATTATTTTCAAATTCCATTCCTTATTTTGGAAGGAAAAGGCTTTACATTGTACATTTCTGTCTTCTCTACTGTGCTTCCTGCCTTGCAAGAGGTGCTAGGCTTTTCTGTCTCACAGGTACTAAGATTTGGCTGAAAACTCTAGGAAGACTGAGCCTATGTCTATCTTGTTGAGCCATGTAACTAGCCTTGAAGTCCAACATAATGCCAGGCACGTAGAAAATGCCAAAGTGTGGGATGGATGAATAAATGAGAAGCAAGTAAAAATCTGAAAATCCTGGGAATAAGGAAGAGAACACATCTGGTTCAGAGTCCACATTGGATAAGAGATAAATGAACTAAGTAGATCTGGGAGAAGTCATTCAGGCAGACCCTTAAAGGCAATAGTACATAGAATGCACACCTTTTATGACTTGATGGAGAAGCAGGCTGGGGCTCAGAGAACAATTCTGGCAGGATATATAGCTGTTACCACCTCAGCTTCAGAATCCTTAAGCCCTCCCTACTCCCGAAGTTTAAAAGGAAGCGTCCCAAAGTATCAAGTTTTTATATCCTTCTTTAATTGCTAAAAGAGAGCAAAGAGAAACAATAGAATGCCTGAATTCAGTTGGCATTGGCATTGTAATTAGTGGTACCCTGGGTGAAATAGTCAAATAAAATTGAGAATCTCAAAGATTAAAAAATGTCTGGCAGAGATGATGGGTTAGAAATATAATACAAATGCTCCTTAACTTACAATGGGGTTATGTCCTGGAAAAAAAAAAAGAAAAAGAAAACCATCCAAAATTGAAAATAGCACACGTTGAAAATGCATTTAATACACTTAACCTACGGCTCATCACAGTTTAGGTTGTTCCACCTCAAACATGCTCAGAACACTTCCACTTGCCTACAGTTGGACAACATTATCTAATGCGAAGCTTGTTTTATTACAATGTGTTGAGTACTACCACAGATGGATGTTTTATAGACATGACGGGATGCAGAAATACATAACACAAACACACTGGCAACACACTGTAGAGTGTAGTGTCAGTTGTTTACCCTCAGGATTGTGTGGCTGGCTGGGAGCTGTGGCTTACTGCTGCAGCCCAGCATCATGAGAGTATCCTGCTGCTTACTGACAGCCTGGGACAACATCAAAATTAAAAATTCTAAGTATGGTTTCCACTGAATGTGTATTGCTTTCACACCATCTTAAAGTCAACAAATCGTAAGTCAAACCATCATAAGTTAGAGGCCGTCTGTGCGTGTATAATTTCTCTTTTTAGGTTTAAGAAATGCTTTGAAAAGGGGTGTGTGGTGGAGGTAATGAATAAACACCGTGTTTTAGATAAACACATCTTAGGTAAATGATTTTCCTCAACTGCATTGATATATTATCTTTGTATCTTTCCCACAAATCCGAAGACCCTCATGACCTCCCACCCCACCTCCTGAAAGTCATGATATGATTTTCAGGGTAATATCATTTCTCTTCTTACAGACAATCTACTTCAAAATCAGAAAAGGAAGCACCATCACTGTGAAAAAATAGTATTACCTTTATGATAAATAGCATAGCTAAATTTTCAAGTCCTTACTAGCTTTTTAAATGTTAAATTATATTTTAGTAAAAGAAAATGCCAGTGACAACAGGTAGTCTTACCTCCTTGCAAAGTAGGCTCTACAAGGATGTTAAACATGGACCTAAATTTCTCAGTTATGACCATTTTTTGGCCATTTACTGACCCAGATGGGAAAAGGAACTGGAAAATTCTGTTTCCTTGCATATCCTGTGGTGACATGTAACTTGAGGTAGGAAAAGTGAGCCTTTCAAACTATGTTTATTACATGGTTTCTACCTCATCTACCACTGGCTTGGTTCTGAAGAAACAAGATAGACACTTGAGAAGTATGAAAGTTAACAGCCTTGATTCAGGGTTTGACTGAAGTAGTTGTGAAACTGTAGTCTTTTGTTGCCAGAGTTTGCAACCTTACTGTACTAGTTAGTAGCTGCCTGACATTGGAAATTAAGTAAGCTTTGATTCCATCACAAAAGCAGGTTAGTAAAGGTAGCTTCAGCTCAGGTCTATGAGGAAGATGCGATGATATTTTTACTATCTCCTTCCAGTCTAAACTATTTCAAGTTAAATTAATTTTCTTTTATAGACATTGAGAAAAAACTTTTTAGTGGGATCTCTGTCTTTTGATCATCCCCACATGACATCAGATGATACTAGTGGCCAACAAGCACTGCTTATTCTACTTCACTCTGCTGCTTCACATGCAGTCAATCATTTATTCATCACACCTGCATAAACGAGTTATTATCCTCAGTTTAAAGGGTCAAAACTGCAGCTAAGAGAAATCGTGCCAGATGGCAGAGTTGGTCGGTTGTCATGGCAGGAATTTTCCCCAGGTCTGTTTGTCTCCAAGACCCCCTTACTGGGTCTTGTTGAGGAGAAGATGAAACAGGCCCACAAACTCATTTCTCTCCACCATCCTTGATGTAAAGTTCCAGCAGGTCTGACTTCATCCTGGTCAATAAGTATTTTAATCAGCAAAATAGGAAAATCTTGAAAAGACAATACTTTAAGTTCCACAAACCTTCAAGACTTCAGCTCTTCTAATTTACGCTTTGAATAATAAAAACTAAAATGAAAGTGTCATCTCAACACTGGGAGACTGGTTCGTAGTGACACTCGGCAATTTAATTAAGCTCAGTTACTCTAAAATGAAATTGAAAATCTCCATCTCACTAAGATATTATGAATACCAAATAGGATATATATGTAATATCCTTGATAATGCCAATTATAATAAGCATATAGAGATTATTATTAATCTGTAGACCACAGAGACCAGTCAAAAGCACTTTTAGAACAGGAAGAGCTAGTGTTTCATATTTTCATAAGGCAGAGGTGAATAAGGTGGCTTTGTGGTCGTGTTAATGATAGAGGCAGGAAACAGAAATTCTAGGCAGACAGGGATGTGTCCCTGGTGAAACCCCACCATCAAGTCGAAAGCCTGAAACTTGTGGCCCAAAGAGAACTTCTACCCTGTTTGCCCATTCTCTCCGGATTCATTCTTTCTGAATAACGTCTTTTTACCAATAGAATGTTGCCTTTTCTAAAACTATCTACAGCCTGCCCTGCTCCCCATCCTGTGCCCTATAAAGACCCAGACTCATTTGGCAGAGAGACAAAAGCAGCTTGACTGGAGAGAGGTGACTTGACTTCAGAGGGATGGCTGGGCTTCAAAGGAGAGATGGCTTAACTTTGGGGAAGAGTCAGCCAGAGAGGGCCAGACTTCAGGGAAGATTATCTGCCTGCCCCATCCCCTCTCCAGTTCCCCTCCCTGCTGAGAGCCATTTCCTTCTCTGAATAAACTTCTCTACCTCCATCATCCTTCAAGTGTCCGTGCAACCTCATTCTTCTTGGACGCTGGACAAGAGCTCAGGACCCACCAATTATAGGTACCCAAAAAATGCTTCACATTAGCCCTTTGCCCTTGCTGGTGGAGAGCAGCAGCCCCACACGACAAGGGAAGAGGCCCACTGAGCTGATAACATACCACTGTCCACAGATGGTGGAGCTAAGAAAGCGTTGTAATATGCCCTCTGGGGCTTTGGGGGTTGCAGGCACCCCCACCTAGGCACCATCACCTCAGGGCCTACATGAAGCCTACTCTTGCTGGTGCCCAAAGTGCATTCTTTGCACTAGATGTTGAGCATGACAGGCCAAGTAAATGGGGCATCCGTGTTGCAAGTCCGATGAAGGGGTTAAGTAAAACTCCTGCATCATTAGTTTGGTAGAGATGCCATAACAAACTGCCAAGATTGGTTGGCTTAAGCAGCACAAATTTATTTACTTGCATTCCTGGAGGCTAGAAGTCTAAGATCAGCAGTATTGGTTTCTGCTAAGGCCTTTCTCCTTAACTTGTGGATGTTTGTCTTCCCCCTGTGTCTTCGTATGATCCTTCCTCTATGTCTGTCTGTGTCCTCATCTCCACTTCTTAAAGGACATCAGTCATACTGGATTAGGGCTCACCCTCATAACCTCACATAAACCTTATTACTGCTTTAAACATATGTCTCCAACTACAGTCACATTATGATGCACTGGAGATTGGGACTTCAATGTAAAAATTTTTAGGAAACACAATTTAGCCTGTAATACTGATCATCCAAGAAAAGGTGAGCGATCTCAAGGAGACCAATCAGGAAGCCCTTGAATATCTGAAATTGAGAAATTTCACATTTTTCCTCAAGTATTTTTCTTTTTAAAGGTTTGCATGAGGCTACACTCTAGCATGCAGAAATACCAATCCCTTGGCTGGTTTCCATGGTCCCCAGGAACATAAAGATCAGAAGAAATATTACTGCAGAACGTATGGGTTAGAGTCTTAGTTCTTTATCAAGCCTTGTGCTCGCCCCTCCTACTCTCCAGCTCTGGTATTAAAGGCTGGTATTAAAGGCTTCCCTGCCCCATATTCACATAATGGTGCCGGATTTCAAGCTTTCTAGAATAAACTTTTTTTTATTCTTTATTTTTTATACTGCATTTTCTTTTTCCTAAATATTATATCCCCAACTTACATTAAAGGAGTTTCTAAATATTGGAACTATAATAAAATCTAAATGAAAAAATCGTGGTAATACTTGGCCCAACATGATAGATAGAAAGAAAAAAACTCTAATGGTAATGCCCAAACCTCCACTTATTCTTGGATTTGCAGTAGAATTAAAATTTTTTTTGTCTAAGTATACATGATTGTAGCTTTATCACGGTAGAAATTTAGAAAATATAGCATAAATTTAGAAATCACAGTAAAATGAAGTTAAATTAAAAAAAATCACTCCTATTACCTCCATTCAGAAAAAAATATGTTAAAATTTTGCACTGCTCCAAACTTCAAACGGGGCGGGATTGCTTGGGGAGTTATACATGATTTAAATGATGAATTGATGGGTGCTGACGAGTGATGGGTGCAGCACACCAACATGGCACAAATATACATATGTAACAAACCTGCACGTTATGCACATGTACCCTAGAACTTAAAGTATTATTTAAAAAAAAAAAAATAAAAAATAAAAATGAAAAGCAATTGGCTGCAGAAGAGCTGATATCTTAGCATCGGGAAAGAGTGCTGCATCTTATTGTAAAAGTATTACTTTTTCTTTTTTTGTATTTCAACCTTCAATTCCTAATCCAGACTAAAGAAACTTATTTAAGTCATTATAGGATGTAATCCTTAATGGACTCCAGGACAATGGGAACATTTTCATTTTTCATAGTCACTGTGTTGGAAGCAATTTTACAGGTTTATTGTCTTTTTGAATTCCATTTGACAATCCTAGGAAAAGGCTGCACGGCCTGTATAATCCCTCGAGTGCTCCTCCCTATGTTAGTATGCATGCTAACTGATTTATCTTTCAGCAGTTTTATCCTCCCAAATCTAAAAGAAGATATTACTGTGCTCACTTAACATTTGAATAAATGAATTCAGAAAGTCTAAGCAGAAAAACCTCATGGGAAGACAGCAGCAAGACTAGGATCTCAGTTCAGAACGAAATGTTCTGAATATTTCTGTGCTCTTTCCAATACAGTCTGTGACCATTTATATTCTTCTTAATACTGACGCAGATCTTTCTCTGTTTTCTCCTGCACAAAAGAAATTAAATCTCCTTCCATATTGAAGCTGTTGAAGTCATAGAATACGGGGTAAATCAAGTCCCCAAAGATTCAATCGCACCCCTACTTCCGTAACCGTTCCTGAAATGACAGAGCTTCCAGCCTCCTCTCTGCATGAGGTCATCACTTTTAAGGGCTTCCCAGAGTGTACCTGGAACTCAACAAGCTGTTGAAGGAGTGTGTATGTGGAACCACTTTTTTTCTGTCAGTAAAGTCAACAACCAAGGTTCATCTGAGTTCTGACAGTGGCATCACCAGAGTGAGAAGCCAGTAAAGGCCCTACCTTGGTTTGGCAGGACTTTCTTGACCAAAACTCTGGCCACCTGTTTCTAAACTGGTTCTAGTTCCATGGGATGGTGACAGTCAATCAATGATGGTAAACACCCTATTTTTCCATCCTGTCTATACTCTACGGCTGCAGCTAAGCCCATCTGAGAATCTGGATGGTTCTTACCAGTATAAAAGGACAAAAGGAAAAATATGTTAGAGAATGTTCAAAAAATAATTCTCCTGAACAGTTTTGTAATGTAATCATTACTGCAGAAAAAGGCTAACGGTAATGTTTTGATAACTAAATATATATAAAATGAAATTATTCAATTCACTTCCAATCACTATTTTTAAAATTCAAATCATGTGAAAATATGTAAAACATTATACCATGATTTTAAGAGACTCTCTCCATCCCACAATATAATGTAGTGCTGGTGCAAGACTGGTGAGTTCAAACCCAATTCTCCCATTTACTAGCTGTGACCTTGGGCAAGACACTTACACTTGTAACGTGTCTTTGTTTCTTACCTGTAAATGGGACACACGTAGCACACATCTCATCGGGCTGCTGTGAAGGTTAAATGAGCAATTCTGGAAAAGCACTGAGGTTGTACGACCTGGAACTGGTAAATAATAAATGGTGTTGGTGTTCTTGTTTTCTTGTATGACTGTATGAGAAATTGTGGGAGTTCTCAAGCTCCTGAGAGATGGCTTTTGGGGCTAAGGTTACCTTTATACAATTAGAAGTGAGTTTTTAGGTCATGGCTTGAATGTTGGGTAATATTTAACAGTGGTGGAGGAAGGGATATGGGTGAGAGTCCATTTGGGACCTGTGTTAGAATAACTGCAAGGCACTGTCTGTGGGCTTCTCTGTGTAGAAGAAAGGTAAACTTTATGAAAATTCTGGTAAAGATAATTAAAAGGAGTCTTACAGTATAATAATTTCTATATATGATAACGTTATCATTCCAATTCCAGAAAATTGCCAGCCATCTTGCTTCGCATTATGTGGGTTGTTTTTTCAGCATATTATATTATTTTTTTTTACAGCAAAAATATAAGCTGATGTGATTTTTCTCTGCCTTCTCTTCATGCTGTTGACTGCAGGCAGTCAAGATGCTAATTAAAACCACTAATTTAAATGCCAAGTTTGCCCTGAAATAGATTCCCAGTAATTTTGCAAAATTACTACTGGACATGGAGGATGCAAAAGATATGCTTAAATAATCTGTGTTTTGTTAAAGTGATTTAAATGGAGAAGTCAGGCATTTTCAGCCCCATGTCCTGAAGAAAACGTGCTGGAAGGAAACCATGGCAGGAAGTCCAAGGATGGAGGCACATTCCAGCTCTAACAACAGAGTCCACAGGACTTCTGGAGATCCTTATTTTCATTTTTGGTATCTTTCCAAAATCGGGCCAGGACTATGTCAGGAGCAGCCTTATTAAAATGTAACCACTGTAGAGTTATTTAAACTATAATGAATATCAATATGGTAAAAAAAAAATGTAGCTAAATATATGATCTCTGGTCTTCCTCAAGGTAGCCGATAATAGAAAAATAAATGTGTGGAAACTACCAGATTTGAGCAGGAGGAAAATATTACAGGAAACTAGCATGACCTATGTCAACAAGTCATGTGAGTCTGATAGAAGAAACTCAGTATTGGCAGAAACTGGAAGAAGAGAGGTACCAAGAAATTGATTTGTACAGGGCCCTGCTCTTGACTGTCACGAGTCAGGAATTAGAGGACATAAACTCAATATTTTGGGAATAAATGTACCTGAAAGTTATTCTGCGTGTATGTTGCAGAGTGTGGAAATGGGTCCCAGCACTCAATGGAAAGAAGAAAAAATTAGTTGTAATATCCCTTGTAATTCTTTAGTCTATATTGTTAGGTAATGCTCTTTACTCAAGTGAATTCACACTTACAGCCAAGAGAAGAAATCCTTCAGATAACACGTGTGCATGGGTTTGTTTCTTTTGACTCTTCTTGTGTACTACTCTCACGGATAATGACACAATTTGTGGTGATTTCAGAACCTCAGATCCCGGATCAGGTTCAAACATTCTTCATGGTCAGTATGGAAGCCTTTATTGGGCCTCACCTTCCCCAAGGTGTACTGAGATCTCCACGAAGCCCAGGTCCATACGCTGGTAGGTTACTACATATATATTGCTTCTTCCTTTCTGTGGCATCATTATTCCATAACCTCAACAAGAAAACGCTAAAACCCATCAAGCAAACCTAATCAATGGACAAGTATTGATTGATCATCTACAAAAGTGCAAGGATCTCATTGTTAATTACTGATTCACAGCATGATTTGAGTCAGCCACGGATGGTGAGGCTGAGTGAATGGGTAATGATGAGGGGGCCTGAGTATAAGTCCCATCATCTTCAGTGATGGCAAACCCTATCTACATAATCATCCAGACTCAGCCCTGTTACCAAGATGACTTGATTAAGCCTGTAAATGGCAGAATGCAGTGTCCAATCCAATTAGCCTACATTGGCTTTATCACATACAGGACCATGATTTCCGATGCACATTTGACAAATTATACTTTCTTGTCTTCTGAAAAAGGAAAGGGAATGTGAAATGCACATTATTCCTGTTCCTCTGGCATCATAGTTGTTGCTACAGTGGTGACCATATTTTACCACTTACACATATTGTGAACATATCACCAACACACAATAATTTCCATCTTTAATTTGGTAATGCTTTCTAAAATCCTGCACATCTTACCAACCAGATAAGATGAGGAGAAATGTTTGGGTCAGTGTGCATAAAATCTAATTGAATGGCTCAGAACTCTACCATTACATCTGCTGTGCTTTCCAAAGACCAGACAGATGCAAAACAAGGACAGGGACTGAAATACTCCATCTCTAAAGTGTCCAAGCAAAGCTGGGCCCTACATTAAGAAGGATTGCTTCATACCTGATTCTCACTTCCAAGGCTATAATATCATGTTTTACACAAATAATTTTAACCACTTGTCTTTCTGCATTCACGAAGAGCATATTGTACTCTCACATAAACCAACTTGGTACTAAAAAAGGTATTTGTGTATTTAATTAAATTCTGAATAATAGAAGCATTATTATATGTTGCAGATGTTTACCAGTGATTTGTGATAGTTTTTTTTAACTAAAAGAGTGTAGGAGACAGAAAAGTGCATAGCTGATGTTTAAATATCATACAAGCCTCTATGTTTCCCACTTACTAGGTATGAGAGAGGAAGTTAGCCTTGAGAGATGTTGTTCTTATCCTTGAGTGGCTATTTTGGCATTTTAAAATGGGGTTCTGGAAGATTAGAGGACCAAGATTATGGAGCCACTAGCACAGTATCTGGTAGATAACAGACACTGAAAAATGTGTCAGCTTCACTTCTGTTCTATCCAGAATAGGAAAGATCTTTAACGTCCTTTAGGCTCACTGGTCTAGCCATTCTTTTAAAGTATTAAGGCCAAATAATGCATTACTAAATGCACATTAATATAATACACACATATATATAACATGCACACACACATATATGTATGTATATATATATAATATTTCTTAAAATTAATGAGGGATTTAAGATTCCCAAGTACTAAGTTAGGTTTAATATTTCATGGATTTATTAAACATTCTATTACATATATTTCTCATAAAAAGTGCCAACCTGGTACATTGGGTCATTGTAAAATTAAACTTATATTAAATATATATGAGTATATAGTAATATGTATGCATATGTGTATTCATATATTTAATAGTAGAAATCATAGCAATATAGACTTACAATTTCCTGGAATAAAAGTTGTTAAAAATTAACGTGAATTTAAAAAAATTAACCAACACAATTTTAATTGATAAGCATTTTATGCTGTAATTTATGTTTCCAGTTGCATAAGTTAGAGTATGAGGTTACCATGCATTCCAGAGGCAAAGAGATATTCTACTGTGACTTAATACTCATGATTAAAGATAGGAATCATTAGATTTTGCCATAAGGGAAAAAGAGAATGGTTAAGTGGGGAAAAAGGAAGGAAGGTAAAATTGGTAGTAATTAGGGCTTTCTGAACATTATCTCATTAAATTGTACAATAATGCTGTAAAGGTTGCCACTTTCTAGATAGGCTTTCATATGACAAAATTAACCCAGAGGTATTAAGTAAAGTGGTGAAGTTAAAATTAAATGCCAAGCTTTTCTGTCTCAAAGCAAAATATTTAGCATGCTTCCTATGGCAGTCATCTAGAAGAATCAGAGGAGGGCAAAGAGGGGTTTGAAAGTTTTGATGTGGCTGCAGGAAGCATTCTAGGGTCCCTCCCCTATCACACATGTCTCTGGAAGAAGAATTGTATGTAAATTTGGGGTAAGCAAATGCAATAACTAGACTAGGGGCATGGAATGAGTGTTTTGGCGGAAGCTGGAGTTTTATTTTTGCACATGTCAAAGATATATCTCAGAACACTGGTGGGACCATATATTAAAATAAATGTCATAATTATTTTCAAATTCCATTCCTTATTTTGGAAGGAAAAGGCTTTACATTGTACATTTCTGTCTTCTCTACTGTGCTTCCTGCCTTGCAAGAGGTGCTAGGCTTTTCTGTCTCACAGGTACTAAGATTTGGCTGAAAACTCTAGGAAAACTGAGCTATGTTCTATCTTGTTGAGCCATGTAACTAGCCTGAAGTCCAACATAATGCCAGGCACGTAGAAAATGCCAAAGTGTGGGATGGATGAATAAATGAGAAGCAAGTAAAATCTGAAAATCCTGGGAATAAGGAAGAGAACACATCTGGTTCAGAGTCCACATTGGATAAGAGATAAATGAACTAATAATCTGGGAGAAGTCATCAGGCAGACCCTAAAGGCAATAGTACATAGAATGCACACCTTTTATGATTGATGGAGAAGCAGGCTGGGGCTCAGAGAACAATTTGGCAGGAATATAGCTGTTACCACCTCAGCTTCAGAATCCTTAAGCCCTCCCTACTCCCGAAGTTTAAAAGGAAGCGTCCCAAGTATCAAGTTTTTATATCCTTCTTTAATTGCTAAAGAGAGCAAAGAGAAACAATAGAAGCCTGAATTCAGTTGGCATTGGCATTGTAATTAGTGGTACCCTGGGTGAAATAGTCAAATAAAATTGAGAATCTCAAAGATTAAAAAATGTCTGGCAGATGATGGGTTAGAAATATAATACAAATGCTCCCTAACTTACAATGGGGTTATGTCCTGGAAAAAAAAAAGAAAAAGAAAACATCCAAATTGAAAATAGCACACGTTGAAAATGCATTTAATACACTTAACCTAGGCTCATCACAGTTTAGGTTGTCCACCTCGAACATGCTCAGAACACTTCCACTTGCCTACAGTTGGACAACATTATCTAATGCGAAGCTTGTTTTATTACAATGTGTTGAGTACTACCACAGATGGATGTTTTATAGACATGACGGGATGCAGAAATACATAACACAAACACACTGGCAACACACTGTAGAGTGTAGTGTCAGTTGTACCTCAGGATTGTGTGGCTGGCTGGGAGCTGTGGCTTACTGCTGCAGCCCAGCATCATGAGAGTATCCTGCTGCTTACTGACAGCCTGGGACAACATCAAAATTAAAATTCTAAGTATGGTTTCCACTGAATGTGATTGCTTTCACACCATCTTAAAGTCAACAAATCGTAAGTCAAACCATCATAAGTTAGAGGCCGTCTGTGCGTGTATAATTCTCTTTTAGGTTTAAGAAGCTTTGAAAAGGGGTGTGTGGTGGAGGTAATGAATAAACACCGTGTTTTAGATAAACACATCTTAGGTAAATGATTTTCCTCAACGCATTGATAATTATCTTTGTATCTTTCCCACAAATCCGAAGACCCTCATGACCTCCCACCCCACCTCCTGAAAGTCATGATATGATTTTCAGGGTAATATCATTTCTCTTCTTACAGACAATCTACTTCAAAATCAGAAAAGGAAGCACCATCACTGTGAAAAAATAGTATACCTTTATGATAAATAGCATAGCTAAATTTCAAGTCCTTACTAGCTTTTTAAATGTTAAATTATATTTTAGTAAAAGAAAATGCCAGTGACACAGGTAGTCTTACTCCTGCAAAGTAGGCTCTACAAGGATGTTAAACATGGACCTAAATTTCTCAGTTATGACCATTTTTTGGCAATTTACTGACCCAGATGGAAAAGAAAGAATGAACTGAAAATCTGTTTCCTTGCATATCCTGTGGTGACATGTAACTGAGGTAGGAAAAGTGAGCCTTTCAAACTATGTTTATTACATGGTTCTACCTCTCATCACCACTGGCTTGGTTCTGAAGAAACAAGATAGACACTTGAGAAATGGAAGCTAACAGCCTTGATTCAGGGTTTGACTGAAGTAGTTGTGAAAATGTAGTCTTTTGTTGCCAGAGTTTGCACCTTACTGTACTAGTTAGTAGCTGCCTGACATGGAAATTAAGTAAGCTTTGATTCCATCACAAAAGCAGTTAGTAAAGGTAGCTTCAGCTCAGGTCTATGAGGAAGATGCGATATATTTTTACTATCTCCTCCAGTTCTAAACATTTCAAGTTAAATTAATTTTCTTTTATAGACATTGAGAAAAAACTTTTTAGTGGGATCTCTGTCTTTTGATCATCCCCACATGACACAGATGATACTAGTGGCCAACAAGCACTGCTTATTCTACTTCACTCTGCTGCTTCACATGCAGTCAATCATTTATTCACATCCTGCATAAACGAGTTATTATCCTCAGTTTAAAGGGTCAAAACGCAGCAAGAGAAATCGTGCCAGATGGCAGAGTTGGTCGTTTGTCATGGCAGGAATTCCCCAGGTCTGTTTGTCTCCAAGACCCCCTTACGGGTCTTGTTGAAGATAGCAAAGACTTGGAATCAACCCTAATGTCCATCAGTGACAGACTGGATTAAGAAAATGTGGCACATATACATCATGGAACTCTGTGCAGCCATAAAAAAGGAAGAGTTCGTGTCCTTTGTAGGGACATGGATGCAGCTGGAAACCATCATTCTCAGCAAACTACTGCAAGAACAGAAAACCGAATACCGCATGTTCTCACTCATAGGTGGGAATTGAACAATGAGATCACTTGGACACGGGAAGGGGAACCTCACACACTGGGGCCTATGGTGGGGAAAGGGGAGGATTAATGGTTGTGTTAAAATGTTTGATAAGTTTACATGATCATTGTATGTGGCAAGTTTTTTTTGCTAAATTACTGTGCTGGCTTTATTGTTTCTGTTGAAATTTGACTGGGTTCATGTTGATATCTTTTTATAGGTTTCATTGTTCATGGAACTTTTCAATGAAATGCTTCAAAGAGATTTTGGTGTCCGTATATACAAATCATTACTATCTCTTCCTGAGAAAGAGGAAAAAAAAGAAAAGGATTAGAAAAGCAAAAAAGATGAGAGAAAATATTTAAAAAAGAAGAAAGATGATGAAACTGATGAGCCAAAACCCAAACAGAGAAAATCAGGTGATAATAAAGATAACAAATAAGATAGAGATGAAAGGAAGGTCTGTAATAACAACCCGGTTTAGAAGCTTTCAGTTAACTCTTCTAGATTATAAAGGTTGATGTTGATTTCCATCAGAATATTAGATGTAAAAGTCAAACGGAAACATTTTACTATATTAGAAAATCAAGTCTTTGAGACCATCACGGCTAACATGGTAAAACCTCATCTCTACTAAAGATGCAAAAATTAGTCAGATGTGATGGCACATGCCTATAGTCCTAGCTGTTGGGGAGGTGGAGGCAGGAGAATCACTTCAACCTGGGAGGTGGAAGTTGCAGTGAGCCAAGTTCGCACCACTGCACTCCAGCCTGGGGTATATAGCGAGACTCTGCCGGAAAAAAAAAAAAAAGAAAGAAAGAAAAAAGAAAAGAAAAGAAAAGAAATTCAGGTCTTCAAATTAAGCCAATATGAGCATCTACAGCTAGTTTTCTAATACTTTATTTAAAAAAAATTTTTTTTTCCTTTTTTTGAGACAGAGATTTTCTCCGTTGACCAGGCTTGCTGAAGTGCAGTGGTGTAATCTTGGCTCACTGCAACCTCTCCCTCCCAGTTTCAAATGATTCTCCTGCCTCAGCCTCCCAAGTAGCTGGGATTATAGGTGCACACCACTTGCCGAGCTAATTTTTTTTTTTTAAGTAGAGGCAGGGTTTCACCATATTGGCCACGCTGGTCTCAAACTCCTGACCTCAAGCCATCTGCCTGCCTCAGCCTCGCAAAGTTCTGGGATAACAGACATGAACCACTGCACCCAGCCTGATTATTATCATACATTTATAGTGTGGGTACAGTGGCTGGCTCCTATAAGCCCAGTGCATTGGGAGTCCGAGGAGGACAGATTGCTTGACTCCAGTACTTCGAGACCATCCTGAACAACATGGTGAAACCCCCTCTCTACAAAAATTACAGAAATTAGCTGGACATGGTGTCATGTCCCTGAGGTCCCAGCTATTTGGGAGGGTGAGGCAGGAGGATTGCCTGAAGCCAGGAGTTGGAGGCTGCAGTAAGCCCAGATTGTGCCACTACACTCCAGTCTGAGCAACAGAGTGAGGCTGTGTCTCAAAAAACAAACAAACAAACAAACAAACAGACAAGCAAACAAAATAGTAATTTCCACTGTAAAACTTTTAAATAACTTTAATGGATTTACTATTTTTCAGTTTTAGTAATTTAATGTTTGATGAGATTACTTGCTTAATTTACAACTCTTTTAAGCCAGGCACATTGGCTCACACCTGTAATCCCAGCACTTTGGGAAGCTGAGGTGGGTGGATCACTTGAACCCGGGAGGCGGAGGTTGCAGTATAGGGTGATCACACCACTGCACTGCAGTCTGGGTGACAGAGCCAGACTCCATCTCAAAAAAAAATTATATATATATAATATATATAATTATTATTATTATTATATTATAATATTATTATTATAACCACTGGCTGCAGAGGCTCATGCCTATAATTCTAGCCCTTCAGAAGGCACAGGCCAGCGGATCGCTTGAACCCAGGAGCTGGAGACCAGCCTGGGCAATATGGCAAAACCCCATCTTCTAAAAATAAGTAAATAAATAAAGGCATTTTAAATTACAGAAAGAAGATAAAAGAAAAGAAAATTCTAAGGATGACGATGAAACTGAAGAAGACAGCAATCAAGATGAATAGGATCCTATGGAAGCAGAGGAAGCTGAAGATGAAGAAGATGGTGTGATTGAAATTTATGTATTATCTCTTAGAGTTAAGAATACATTTTTTGTTTGGTGACATTGTATCGCTGAAATCTATACATTTAACATTGTTTTTTCTTTAGAATAGAAAGAGTAATATACTCTTCAGTGGGAAAATTTTTCTAATTTTTAGGTGAGAAGATTGTTTTAAGACACATTTATTACTAATTATCCTATGTCTCATATATAATTAATACTCTACTTGACGGAACAAATTTCCTTGAATATGGTGCCTAAGCTGTGCCATAAAAGGTATAATAGGACAGGCATGGTGGCTCACACCTGTAATCCTAGCACTTTGGGAGTATGAGGCAGGTAGATAATTTGAGGTCAGGAGTTCAAGTACAGCCTTGCCAACATGGTGAAACCCCATTTCTACTAAAAATACAAAAACTAGCCAGGGGGTAGTGGCACATGCCCATAATCCCAGGTACTCTGGAGGCTGAGGCGGGAGAATCACTTGAGCATGGGAGGCCAACGTGGTTGTGGTGAGCCAAGATCGTGCCATTGCACTCCAGTCTGGGCAACAGAGTGAGCCCCTGTCTCAAAGAAAAAAAATGTATAATGGTCCCTGATGTTTCATATAATAATTTCTTATTTTTTGGTTGAGACCGAGTTGTTACTCTATTACCCAGGCTAGAGTACTGTGGCATGCTCACAGCTCACTGCATCCTCGATCTGCCAGGCTCAGTATGATCCTCTCACCTCAGCCCTTGGAGGAACTGGGACTACTGATGCTTGCCACCATTCCCAGCTAAGTTTTAATATTTTTTTTCAGATGGAGCCTCACTCTGTTGCCCAGGCTGGAGTGCAATGGCATTATCTCGGCTCACCACAACCTCAGCCTCCTGGGTTCAAATGATTATCCTAACTCAGCCTCCTGAGTAGCTGGGATTACAGGCATGCGTCACCACACCCGGCTAATTTTGTACTTTTAGTAGAGATGGGGTTTCTCCGTGTTGGTCAGGTTGGTCTTGAACTCCCCACCTCAGGTGATCCACCCACCTCAGACTCCCAAAGTGCTGGGGTTACAGGCATGAGCCACTATGCCAGGCCTAATTTTAAAATTTTTTATAGGCATGGGGTCTCACTTTGTTGTCCAGGCTGGTCTTGAAATACTGAGTTCAAGGAATCTGCCCACATCAGCTTCCCAAAATGTAGGGATTATAGGCATGAGCTACATGACTGTCCTGAATATATTCTTTAGAAAACTAATTTAGGGCCGGGCATGCTGGCTCATGCCTTTAATCTCAGCACTTTGGGAGGTCAAGGCAGGCGGATCACCTGAGATCAGGGGTTCCAGACCAGCCTGGCCAACATGGCGAAACCCTATCTCTACTAAAAATACAAAAAATTAGCCAGGCACACGCCTGTAATCCCAGCTACTGGGGAGGCTGAGGCAGGAGAATGGCTTGAACTCGGGAGACAGAGGTTGCAGCCAGCTGAGATCGTGCCATTGCACTCCAGCCAGGGCGACTGAGGGAGACTCCATCTCAAAAAAAAAAAAAAAAAAAAAAAAAGAAAAGAGAAACTAATTTGGGCATTTTGTTTAACAAAGATTATCATAATGCAAAGGAGTATATACAGAGTTTAAAGACTAACGGTAATAAACACCCGTATACCTTTCGCCTAAGTTTTATAAGACAGACTTTGGTACCATGTGGTGACATTTAAAATACTATACAGTAGATGCTCTGACCATAGACATCAGCAATTAAGTACCTATAAAGGGACTCTGAATACCTTACCTGTTCTTTTCCAGGTAGATTTGTGGCTTTTAAAAAAATCATATTTTTCTGATATAGAAAATTGTAAGAGTTCTTTTAGTTTTTTTTGTTTTTTTTTTTTTTTTTCAGTTTGCATCTCTGGCAATTATTTTTACCTACAGTATTTTTTGTTTGCCTCTACATTTTCTTCTCTCTACCATATCATTTTTTAATATTGTTTGATGAAAAAGTTGAAAAGATCAAAAAGTTGGAAGGATGGTGCAGTGAACATCTATGTATTCATCAACTTTGATTCAATAATTGTTAATATTTGTCTTGTTTTGTTCTTGTAACCCAATTAAACATATGAATTCTTCAATTTGCCTAAGAAAAAATGTGCTCTGAAATAACCACAATTCCATAATCACATCTAAGAAAATAAGGTCATAACAGCATCTATTAATACTATCTAATTTTTCCTCTTATTTGTCTTTAATATAATAACTCAGTAGCAATGACATAATATTCTTATAGCAGTATTTATCTTCTTTACTTGCTTTGCTTAATGAAGACTTAAGCCCTTTTTACAGCCCCATTTTCTCTCCCCTGTACACCCAGTATTATTTTATTGTTGCTTTAGTTAAATCATTAAACAGTATTCCCATGATTTTGTTAGTGTTTCAGCTGCCAGCCTTATTTTCTGTTTTTCTTTTCTTTCTTTCTTTCTTTCTTTCTTTCTTTCTTTCTTTCTTTCTTTCTTTCTTTCTTTCTTTCTTTCTTTCTTTCTTTCTTTCTTTCTTTCTTCCTTCCTTCCTTCCTTCCTTCCTTCCTTCTTTCTTCTTCTTTCTTTCCTTCCTTCTTTCTTCTTTCTTTCTTTCTTTTCTTTCTTTCTTTCTTTCTTGCAGTCTGGTTCTGTCCCCAGACTGGAGTGCAGTGGCACGAACTTGGCTCACTGTAACCTCTGCCTCCTGGGTTCAAGCGATTTTCCTGCCTCAGCCTTGTGAGTAGCTAGGACTACAGAAGTGTGCCACCACACCCGACTAATTTTTCTATTTTGTTGTTTTGGTTTTTGGTTTGTTTGTTTGTTTGTTTTGAGATGGAGTTTCACTCTGTTGCCCAGGCTGGAGAGCAGCGACACCATCTCGGCTCACTGCAACCTCCGTCTCCCAAGTTCAAGCAATTCTCATGCCTCAGCCTCCCAAGTAGCTGGGATTACAGGCATATGGCACCACACCCCTCTAATTTTTGTATTTATAGTAGAGACGGGATTTTACCATGTTGGCCAGGCTGGTCTTGAACTACTGACCAGGTGATCCGCCCACCTTTGTCTCCCAAAGTGCTGGGATTACAGGCATGTGCCACCACGCCCAGCCTAATTTTTGTATTTTTAGTGGAGACTGGGTTTCACCATGTTGGCCAGGATAGTCTCGATCTCCTGACCTCATGATTGACCCACCCCAGCCTCCTAAAGTGCTGGGTTTATAGGCATGAGCCACTGACCCCGGCCCAGCCTTAGTTTATTTTTTCCTTTCACTCCCTTAATGTTGGTTTCATCCATTCTTCTAACTTTAAATACTGTCTATATACGGTTCATTCTCAGACTTCTGGTTTTCTTTCCTTATTTTTTTTTTTTTTTTTTTTGAGAGATAGGGTTGAGACGGACACAATGGCTCACACCTGTAATCCCAGCACTTTGGGAGGCCAAGGTGAGTGGATCACCTGAGGTCAGGAGTTTGAGACCAGCCTGGCCAACATAATGAAACCCCATCTTTACTAAAAATACAAAAAATTATCTGGGTGTGGTGGCAGACACCTGTAATCCCAGCTACTCAGGAGGCTGAGGCAGGAGAATCACTTGAACCCAGGAGGCAGAGATTGCAGTGAGCCGAGATCATGTCATTGCACTCCATCCTGGGCAACAAGAGCAAAACCCCGTCTGTAAAAAAAAAAAAAAAAAAAAAAAGATAGGGTCTGTCACACAGGCTGGAGTATGGCACTATGGTCATAGCTCACTTCAGCCGCAAACTTCCAGGCTCAATCAATCTTTCTCCTCAGCCTCCTGAGTGGCTGGGACTACAGGTGCATGCCATTGCACCCAGCTGTTTAATTTTTTGTAGAGATGGGGTCTCAGTATGTTGCCCAGGCTGGTCTTGAACTCCTTGGCTTCAAGCAATCCTCTGCCTTGGCCTCCCAAAGTGCTGGGATTACAAGGATGTTCCAAGCCTCAAATTTCTATCTCATATCAGACTTCTCTCCCAGTCTCCCATATTGAACTGTCTACTTCACACCTCCACTTAGTTATCTGGCATTTCAAAATCATTATGTCTGAAATTAAACTGCTGCTAACCCCTTAACCAGAAAGAAAACATACACAAATCCTACAACCTTAGTCTTTGCCAGCCATCTCATTTAACGACAACTCCATCTTTCTAATCGTTCAGGCTAAAACCCAGGAGTCATCCTTGACTCCTTTCTTTCTGCGATACCCTACTTCCAATCAGAAAGTCATATTTGCTCTGTTTTCATAACTTATCCAGAATCAGTCCACTTCTTACAAATTGCACTAATTTGACTATAATCCAAGCCACATTATCTCTTTCCTAGATTATATTAATAGACCCCTAACCTGTTTCCATGTTTCCTCCCCTCTACACTGAAGTTTCTCAATACAATTGCCAGAATGATTTTTGCAAAATTTAGAATTTATTTCATTCTTTTGTTCAAATTCTTCCAGTGTATCCTCGTTATTTTTACCTCATAGAAAAAGCCACTATTCCGGCTGGGCATGGTGGTTCACGCCTGTAATCTCAGCACTTTGGGAGGCTGAGGCAGATAATTTGAGGCTAGGAGTCCCAGACTAGGCTGGCCAACATGGTGAAACCCTGTCTCTACCAAAAATACAAAAAATTAGCTGGGCATGATGGTGCACACCTATAATCCCAGCTGCTCAAGATGCTGAGGCATGAGAATCACTTGAACACAGAAGATGGAGGCAGCAGTGAGCTGAAGCTGCGCCACTGCACTCCAGCCTGGGTAACAGAGCAAGACCCTGTCTCAAAAATAAAAAATAAAAAAAAAGCCACTGTTCAGATCACTTGAGCTCAGGAGTTCAAGACCAGCCTGAGCAACATAATGACACCCTGTCTCTACAGAAAATAAAAAGTTTATCCAGGCTTGGTGGCACATGCCTGTAATCCCAGCTACTCAGGAGTCTGAGCTGGTAGGATCACTTGAGCCCCGTAGGTGGAGGTTTCAGTGAGCGATGATCACACCACTGCACTCCAGCCTGGATGATAAAGTGAGACCCTGCCTGAAAAAGAAAAGAAGGCTGGGCGTGGTGGCTCATGCCTGTAATCCCAGTACTTTGGGAGGCCAAGGCGGGTGGATCACTAGGTCAGGAGTTCGAGACCAGCCTAACCAACATGGTGAAACCCTTGTCTCTACTAAAAATACAAAATTAGCTGGGTGTGGTGGCACGTGCCTGTAATTCCAGCTACTCAGGAGGCTGAGGAAGGAGAATCGCTTGAACCCAGGGGCACAGGTTGCAGTGAGCTGAGATTGTGCCACTACATTCCAGCCTGGATGACAGAGCGAGACTTCATCTCAAAAAAAGAAAAGGAAAGAAAAGGCCAGTGGTCACAATGACTCACAGGACTCTACCACATCATGTCTCCAATTACATCTCTTATGTCCTCTTCTTGAGAAGACTCGACCCATTACATATGTTCCTATGTTAGGAGGTTTACATGGGCAGTTCTTTTTGCTAGCAGAGTCTTTCCTGGAGATCCACCTTCCTTAATTTCTCATATATGAAGACTGCTCAAGTATCACTTTGTCAGTGAAGACTGTTCTGCACCCTACTTTATGTAAAATTGCAGTCTTCCGCCCTCCCTTACTGCGCATTTCTGGTCTCTTCTTATCCTTCCCTATTGTTTTTCCCACAGAATTTATGACCTAAATATAAGTTTTGGATGAGACAGTTTTGAAAGTGATAGCTCTCAAGATAAATACTCAAATAATGTGGGTTATAGTGTGAGCAGATTTTTCAATCATCAAAAACAAGTAAATGACTAGGTTCAAAGGAGAAATTCCCTCTCACTCTTTCTTTTTTGAGGCAGTCTTTATTTTGCTTGTTGCCTGACTCCCCCTAACCCTACCCTTGAATAAAAGCTCTTATGTAAGTAAAAGAGATTTTTCTCTGTGTTCTTTGTTAATATATATTCCAACTTCCAGGAATAGTCTAAATAATTAAATAGGCTCTAAATATATGTTGATAGGATTATAGTTCTTTTTTGTTTGATTCCCTGGAATTTCCAATTGCTGCTTGCTTCTTTTTTACCACTTTTTTTCATATTTTATATCTCATTATCCTCTTAAGTTTCCTGGAGACTACTCTTTTTTTTTGAGATGGAGTCTCGCTCTGTCGCCAGGCTGGAATGCACTGGTGCTATCTCAACTCACTCCAACCTCTGCCTCCCAGGTTCAAGCAATTCTCCTGCTTCAGCCTCCCGAGTAGCTGGGATTACAGGCCCATGCCTGGCTAATTTGTTTGTATTTTTAGTAGAGATGGGGTTTCACCATATTGGCCAGGCTGGTCTTGAACTTCAGACCTTGTGATCCACCTGCCTTGGCCTCTCAGAGTGCTGGGATTACAGGTGTGAGCCACCGTGCCCGGCTGAGACTACACTTTTTACAATGCAAAGGTGGAATTTAAAAATGAAAATACAGTACGAGTAAATGTATTAAATGGTGTTGAATTTTGTTAGTAATTAGGAGAGCAGATAACAGTAAGATACTTTTTTTTTTTTTTTTTGAGACAGAGTTTTGCTCCGTCGCCCAGCCTGGAGTGTCGTTGCATGACCTCGGCTCACTACAACCTCCATCTCCCAGGTTCAAGTGATTCTTGTGCCCTCAGCTTGCTGAGTAGTTTAGATTACAGATGTGCACTACCATGCCCAGTTAATTTGTGTACTTTTAACAGAGACGGAGTTTCACCATGTTGGCCAGGCTGGTCTCAAACTCCCGACTTTAGGTGATCCACCCACCTCCGCCTCCCAAAGTGCTGGAATTACAGGCATGAGCCAACGCATCCGGCCTATCTTTTTCTTATCAAATTAATGAAAATTAAATTTTTAAATGAAAGGTAGCACAGTTGAACAAGAGTAAAGGAGTTACACTTTCATCACTCTTTGGGACTATACATTGTTATACCTTTTCTGAACAGAAATTTGGAAATGTGAATTAGCCATATCCTTTAAAACTCAACATAAGTGATCATTCCATAATTTATTATAAAACAAAAATATGGACTGAATCTGAATAGGAATGGAGAATTATTAAACTGCACTTTGGTGATATAGTCATGCAGTTAAAATTCTGTGCACCCATTGAAGAAAACTTGGAGAAGTGTAGTGCCATGGAAAAAGATTTTTAAAGGGATTTTGTAGATAGCAAGTTCCTATAAATAAATTTAATGTTGATAAGTGTGTATATATGGGGAAAAAATAGGACGTGATCACTATTCTCATTTTGTGTGGTGGAACTGACATATTTTCTGTGATGAACAAATACTACTTGAATATTTCAAAAGTTTTTTCAAAAATATAAGTTTTGGATGAGACAGTTTTGAAAGTGATAGCTCTCAAGATAAATACTCAAATAATGTGGGTTATATTGTGAGCAGATTTTTCAATCATGAAAAGTAAGTAAATAACTACGTTCAAAGGAGAAATTCCCTCTCATTCTTTCTTTTTTGAGACAGTCTTACTCTGTTGCCCAGGCTGGGCAGTAGCATGCTCATGGCTCACTGCCGTGTTGAACTCCTGGCTCACGTGATTCTCCCACCTTAGTTTCCTGAGTAGCTAGGACTACAGGTGTGCACCACCACACCTGGCTAATTTTTAAATTTTTTGTAGAGATGCAGTCTCACTAGAAACGGGGTTTCACCATATTAGCCAGGCTGGTCTCGAACTCCTGACCGCAGGTGATACGCCCACCTTGGCCTCCCAAAATGCTGGGACTACAGGTGTGAGCCACTGCACCTGGCCAGGATCTGAACACATTTTTAAGCTGCGTTTCTGGCTCTGAAAAGTGAGAGGTACTCACCACTGTACCCCCAAAGCTAAGGGGAAGAACAAGTCTCCTAGTCCATAAACACTTGGCCCAAAAGGTAGGTAGGGTTAAATATGTCTATGTATTTAAATACGTAATACAGTAGGAAAAAAAGACCTGCCCAAGGATAGGAAATTTCAACCATTGCTGATTATCTTTCATTATTCAAGCAAGCTTCCGCAGATGCTGAAAGAAGGCGGATGTTTAGGATGTATGGAAATATCATTTCCTCCTGGGACGAGGAGAAGGGAGCTGGTGTGGTTATATACCAATGAGCTTCCCCCTGGTTGTTTTCTCCAGTAATCTTAGTACTGCCTTCTGGAGGAATGAGGCCAACTCTGGGACCAGCATGATCGTCGGGACAAATGAAGGTGGCTTGGGCTGCTGCCCTGGGCTCCAAATGGGTTTCCTCCTTACAGCTCTCTCCTTCTAATCCCTCCCGCACACATTTCCTGGGGTCCTATCATGAGCCTGGCACAGAGCTAGGCACTGGGAGGAGCTCACCTTCTAGTGACATGATGGACAGGCAGGCAAAAAGTAACCATAAAGCACCGGGCTGTGTGCACAGAGGGGGCACCAAGTACTATGAGAATAGAGGGAGGGAGGCGCAACCCAACAGACTGGGTCGGGGAGGGAGGGAGCTGGCATGTGTGCAGATGTCTGTTGGCTGAGGGATGGCTATGGGAGTTCACAAAGGGAGAGTTTCAAGCAGAAGACACAGTCCTTTTAAAGAGACGAGAGAGAGGAAGGGCATCCAGTCTGGTGTGGTTAAAGCCAAGTGTGTGAGAAGGCAGAGGCATGGAGAGCGCACCTGCACCTGGGAGGGCCTCATCAGCCTCACCAAGTTGCTCAGGCTTTCCTGGGGAGATGACAGGGCTGCTGCCAGGTATTGAGCAGGCGAACAACATGGCCAGCACAGCTTAAAACCATCCCTCTGGCAGCATGGAAAGGGCAGACCAGAGGAGGCCAAGATTGAAGGTTAAGAGAAGAGTTTTGTCACTTGAGGGATGAGTGATGAGGAAACAGGGGCCACATACAACTAGGGAGAGAGGCAAGCGGTATTTTTAGAGTGGAATAGAAAGATTGATAACTGGAGATGTGGGGACAGAAAAAAGAGAGGCATGGAGATGACAACTCCCAGGTACCACTAGGATGGAGCACACAGGAACAGGATCTGACCAGGCCACTCACCTGTGTGGAACACATGGCTGGCTCTCAACAGCACAGGCAGAATTCCCAGCCTGGCATCAAAGCTGCTACTATCTTTGCGGTCTCATGAGCTGGCCCCACAGAGCATAGTACTGGTCTTCTGTCTCAGTGACCCTCCTCCCTCACCCCGTGACCTGAAGTCCCCTGCACTTTCCACTTCTGTACTTCGCTTGCTCACTGCCATATTGCCTGCCTCTGCCTGTTGAAATGTAACCTAGCCTTAAAGTGAAGCTCAAATGACAGCTCTTCCCCTGGCTACTTGGCTGGGTTTTTCCTCTTTCTCTTTTACAATCCCAAAGCACTTTGCATGCACCCAGTACTTACTTGCCTTGTATTATGGTATCTGTCACTCTCTCACCCACAAGACTCTGTGATCCCTGCCAGCAAAGACATGTACAGCTTGGTTCATCTTTGCAGCCCTCATGGAGCTTTGGATAAACTAAGTTCTCAGTAAGTCTGGCAATACACTAAAATATCCGAAACGACACTAAAAAGTCTAGGAAGTGGAGATAAAAGAGCTCGTGCAAACTGATTCTCCTTCCCACACTCAGGATGGACCACCACTTGTATCCTCCCAGCTCGGAATTAACAACAGACTTCAGAATTTATTGTCTAAAAGGCAACCTATCCAGAAGAAAAACAAAAAGCCTGATCACCGATGAATAAGCTTTCCAAACACACATACAAGGAAGATGAGTTTGACAAAGTGGGTAATACAAATCCCATATAATATTTGCATAAAACATAAGGAAATCACTTTCAAGTTCTCTGCAAGAGAGAGGTTATATAAACACCGTTTGTTTCATGACTCCAATGACCCAAACTATTTTCGGAGCCCCAGTTTAGCAGTAAGAAAGCCTTGTTTTTGCTGGGTTAGGTTTTTGTTTTGTTTTGCCCTTCCCTATAGAAAGGAGACTCAGCTCATTTGGATTAACTCAAGTGAAAAGAAAGCAATATCTCTGCTCTAATTCCACAAGGCTAGGAGAGAGCCCCTTGTAAATTTATTTCTGGTTCTCAGACAAACGCTTGTGAACCTGTTGATTAGAGGAAGGGTATTGTCTGCATTTGCTAGGGGTAAAAATAACCCTGTGATGTTCCTCCTTCACCAACCAGGCAGCCAAAACACCGCTTCCACTCACATGGGTGTTCAAAGTCAGAGAGCAATTTGCATGAGTGGAGAAAACTCATTTCAGAAGCTGTTATTCTGACACTGCATCCTTGGGAGGTGACTGAGGGAATGAGCCTGGTTGGAGAAACAGATCCCCTCCCTGCAACACCCCAAAGGCTTTCCCTGGAGAGGCAGAGAAGCTGCGTCTGTTTTGTTAGTGTGGTGTGGGCAGTCTTGGCCTGCAAGAGTGGAGTGGGCTCAGAACACAGGTGCAGATTTGTTCCTGTCCTTCACCTAGTAATGCCCTCCCCTCCATGGCCAGAGCAGGGGGTCACTGGCTCATCCTCAGCCTGAACTCCTGCTTCCTTTATCCCTTTGACTCTCACAGTCTTTATGGCAACTTTTCTCAAAGCACATTCCAAGGAATACTGGTCCCATGGAACCACACTCCTGTGGTCAAATTAACCTCATCTGAGGAACTCAGCATGCAGATGGAGATTCAGGAAGCTCATCACTACATATCAAAGGCTTTGTGAAGGTCTACAGGAAGGGAGCCTGTTGAATGCACGTTTCCCCAACTGTCTGAATCACGGGCCCTTCCTTCCCGAGCAGCTCCATGTCTTGCAAGGAAGATGCATTAGGGAGATCAGTATTCCTTCCCTTCCATACATAGCTCCCATCTGCACAATCTTTTGTTTCTATCTGTGCAAATGAATCTGTTTTCTCCAGATACACAGGCAAATGAGAAACATTAGACGACAGACCAACACAGACCCAAGAAAGCTTCCAATGTTAACCAGGTGATCTTTAGAAATAAAAGGATTTAAAACTCCCAACGTAGAAGACATGAAAGTAACCCAACAGAGATAACTGAGGGCAACGTCCCTGTCCCTCGCTGTGAAACTTGTGCTGAAAGCAACAGTGTGGCCTGTGGCTTCACTCCTAGACCACCCTTCCTAAGACTAGACTAGTCCAGGTCAACCTGTGTGAGGCTGGACAGGAAGGCTGTTCTTAAATGGGAAACAAAATCCACTCTGGGAACAAACATTTGAACTGGAAACACTCAGCTCTGCAGTGAGCTGGCACTAAGGGATGGGTCCTACACGAGGCACCCTGGGAAATTCAGACACAGAGAAGACATGAATCTGCTCAGAAGCTCAGCCTCCAGTGGGCAGAGGGACTTGCCTGTGCAGGAGTGGCACAGATAAAACCCAGGGGAGTTTACAGAAAGGTGAGACCATGTTTCCCCAGGAGAGAAGCAGGGAAGGCTGCATGGAGCAGGGGGCATTGGAATTGGGTCTTCGAGCACAGGTAAGAGTTCTGATGGGGTGGAAATCGTGGCATTGCTGACATGAGAGTGACAAGAACAACCATGGGTGGTCTGAGAGAGGATGGAAGAAGCCAGGGCCATGAGTAGCCCAGTAGGGCTGGAGAAGCTGGAACTATCTAGGGAAAGGACACAGGGCATGCTCCACAGAGGGTCCAAGCACTCAGCAATAAAGACAGTGCTTTCTGAGAAGCCTCAGCTTTCTTCGGAGGCCACGGGGAAGCAGAGGAATGATATGAACACAGTTGTTTTTAAGGCACACTTCTCTAGTCGCAGTTTACTGGATAAACTGGGTAGAGGAGAAGTGTACAAAGAAGGCTGTGGTAACTACTAAGCCAGTCTAATGAAAAACAGATTTAGAATCCAAAATAATCAGAAGAAAGGAAGCTATTGAGGCTGATAGTACTGAGTTCTGAGGGGGAAGAAATATTTGAGGAATCTACAGAACATTCCAGGTGAAATGTCCAGGAAATCACTGGCCTTCCAAGCTTGGCATTTCCCCAGAAGGAGCCAAGGGTGGAGGTACAGACATGGACCGACTCACCTAAAGGTGATGCTAGGGGTGGAGGTGGAGGGAGAAGATGCAGGGGATGAAGCCCTAAGGGCATCCGCCTGAGGAGCAGGGAAAGGGAAGCATCTGCTAAGGGAGGCCAGCAACAGTCGCAGGGAGGAAGGAGAGCCAGACAGAACAGCCTGTCGGCCAACAGCCTGAAGTGGGGTTAAACAAGGGCTCTGCAGCCAAACTACCTGGGTTCAGATTCCATCCCTGCCACCCAGTATAACAGACCTTGGGAAAGTACTTCCATTTCTCCATTTGTAAAACCAGCTCTCAGTTCCAAACCCACCCTTTTATACTTATTCTCCACTAGACCTGGGACCCTGCAAACCACATACATTTTTGATTTGCTCCTAGCTCCCTGGTAAGCTCTGCCAACAGCGTGTGCTAGAGGGAGACCCTAAGGCTGGAGGAGGAAGAGGGTCTTGCTCCCTCCCATCTGCTGCCTGGGGGTTTCCTATCAGCTTGTGGTTCCTGTGAGCATCACCCCAGCAATGCTTCTTCATCCTGGCAGTAAAGGTGACTTCCCGTACCAGCAGCTGAATCCAGCCTGTGGTTTCTCCCAACACTTGTAACCAGCAACACAGCACCCAGCCCCTCAGAGACACGAGCACCAGTGGCCCCCCAGATCCCTCCTCAAAGGCCTTGGGTTCCTCCTCCAAACATCTAAGTTTTAGTCTTTCCCTCATCAGCCCTAGGTAGGGTAAGGGTGGTGGCTTCCTGTAGTTGCTACCTCCGTAGTACCTGACAGCAGTGGTTCTCAAAGCATGGCCCCCCAAAACAGCTGCATCAGCATCACTCAAAAATGTATTAGAAATGTGAATTTGGGGGGCACCAGTCATTTGTGTTTGAACAAGCCCCACAGGTGATTTGGATGCACCCTAGTATTAAAGAACCAATTCCTTTGTTTTCTTTTTATTCTTTCAGTTAGTTAATTTTTCATCCCCATGAACACTTTCTTAGTTTAACACTGTGTACAAACAACTAGCATGTTTTCTTTCTTTCTTTCTTTTTTTTTTTTTTAAAGCAAGTTTATTTAAAAAGTAAAGGAATAAAGAATGGTTACTCTATAAGCAGAACAGTTCAACTAGCATGGTTTCTATACTCTAACTAGACTCCAATCAATGCAAGAGGGGTAATAGCACCTACCTCCTAATACAACACTAATACTTATTATCATTAGTATATTAGGCTACAGAAGCCAAAAGCAGAAATTAAGAAATGTTATGGCCAGTAGAATCAAATATACAAGGATATTGGATTAGGTTATTGTTACTGGCCTTTCAGAGCAAAGTTTTAAAATCGGATTTGAGAAAAATCTCCCAGCGTGCACACATAGCCGGACTCTCAGAAAATGCTTCCTTTTTAGTCAATTCCTACATAGATGCCATGCAAAACCACTCCATCTATCAAGCTGTCAGAATGAACTGCTAAATTCTTAATAGTCTCACTCACACAAAATGTCCCCACAGTCCAGTGCATCTGAGGGGTCTAGCTTTGACTTGCTAAATGCAGGCACATTCAGATAGCCTTCAGAGGTCCCCATAATAGCACTGCTATTTACAAACAGGGAATCTATACATGTGAGAGGCACAGAGTCTCTGGAAGTTAAAGAATGAAGGGACCACCCCAAACTCTTCATGCTTCAGATGAAGATGCTGAGACCCAAGAGATGAAGGAACTTGTCCAAGGTCACACTGTCACCAAAGTCACAGCCAACACTAGCATCAAGCTTCCTAACTCCTCTGGCATCCAAACTCCCTTCCATACCATGTACATGAATGACAGACTTGGCCATGGCAATATATTTTGTAAGTACAATAATTTAACAAGCAGCAAGAAATCAAATTGTACATGGGTAGAGAAGGACTACAAAAGTAAGTCTGGGAAGAGCTTAGGAAGGTGCATGGCTGTTGGCAGGCAGTTTTCTTTGCCCATCAAAATAATCAATGAAGTCAGGCATTTACTGTAGCATGAACACCAAAGCAACTGTGAGCCGACGGTGTTTCCAACAATCTCGGGAGACAGGCAAGCCACTCCAAGAAAATGCATTCTTAATGCCTTCTTAAACAGATTCTGACTCAAACCCTGAGATGGCTGGGTCTCTTCCAAGAAATGTTAGCCACTGTGAGATATCTCTTTCAGTTCTTTCCAGCAGATCTCCTTGGAATTTGCCAGATAAACAGGCAATTTATCATGTGGCCGAAGGTTGTACGTAATGCATTATCTGCCTTCCACCAGGATTTGTGCATCTGTGTAAGGCCCCTGGTTGGGCCAGTGGACCCACTCGCCTCCATCTTGAGGTGCCATAGCAACATGAAATCAACAAGGATTGAACTGTTAAATGAATAATTTACTGATTTCATAAGAAGCTGTCTTGCAATTTATAGTTCTATTATCTTTCCTACCCGTGTCTTAACTCCTTTGTATAACAGCTGCAATCAAGCTGAATAACATTTGAGAATCTAATAAGCATATACCACCCTGTACTCAAGCCGATAGCTATGGATTGATTCTGACAGCAGTTATGTTCCTTTGAGGCCGAGTCTTTCCACTGTTGCCTTTTCCTTGCCCCTACTGCAAAGGGGTAAAAGTTAGGGAGCAAATGACCTCCAATAAGCTTTACATTTTCAAATGAAACATTTTTCTTCTTTGGGATATTTGGAGCCAGTCAAGGAGGAGTTGAGTGGCATTCAGAAGTATTATGTGGAAGAAATATCATTGACTACAATCTACCAATTGTCACTTTAAAAATTCCCAAAGAGACCTAGTTACTAGCAAAGGAGAAGGGGAAAATAAAAGCAAAGTATAGTTTCAATGACAATTGTGGTATTTTAAAGGCTCTTTCAATATCATCAGTGATACCATTTTAGTGGTAGAAGCACATCTTGTCACTCAGCCTCAATTTAAAGGATATTTATGGAGAAGACAATACAATGAAAGCAGACTTATTTGCTGACTTATTTATTTGGGTGGAATAGGTTACAGATTATTTTGGTTCCATGCTTTTCAGCAGAATGGATATATCCTTTTGAAAGACATTACTTGCCGGCTGCTACTCTTCAGTCTCTTCAAGGAAATCAAGCTAAGAAGCAGCAACTACTAACAACAGGGAAATGCAAACTTTAATACCTTGTCACTGAAAACCCAGATTTCCTTGCACCTAGAATGGTTAACAGCCTGGGGACATTACTAAAGGCATTCGTAATTACCATGAACCCAGAGGAAATGGGTCTTTCTCCAGTGCCTTGTGTATACCATCCTGTACTATGAGTCACTGAAATCCTACATCTCCAGTCTTCACATCCTAATGGTCACTGGCAATACAAACCCACTCCTTTCACTGTATGCCACTAAGGAAGAAGTTCTCTGACTGTATTCCTCATATTTAGGGCCAAGGCTAAAGTCACCTTCTTGTCAATGCTCACCTAATATCAAGGAACCATGGTTCTGTGACTGGAGTGTGGGCTGGCATGAAAACTAACTCATGCCAAGTTACCTAGGCAAACATCATGGCTTCAACGCTAGCACAGCTTGGCCCAAAAGGTAGAAGGTGGCAATTCTGAGAACACAGGATTTTTGTGCTAAATCTCTTTCCCTCGTCTGTTTATAGTGCCTCGTCTCTGCGGCTGAGGTCTGAAACCCAGCCAAGCTCAGGCAGAGGTAGGCCTGTTAAGTCCTGCTCACATGATCCAATCTCGAAATTCTGAATGTATTACTCAAGGGCTTAGGGTAAGGCAGATATTCTGATGAAGGTGACAAGAAATCTCTTCTCCAGCTTCAAAACTCTCCTGCTGCTGGTTGGAGCCTGAACTTCAGTTAATGTCAACATAAATCCTGTTTATTGGCCTAAGAAATATTAAGAAAGTTATAGCTTTTGGGGGGTTTTGTTTTTGTTTATAAGGGTTACATTGATATCTAACATGCCAACATTAATTCTTCGTATTTTAACTTTGCTAGGCTGATATTTGAAACAGCTTTTTCTCCTGACAAAAGAGCCTTCGTGTGGTGGTGTGGTCGGGTGTGGTGGCTCACGTGTGTAACCCCAGCACTTTGGGAGGCTGAGGAGGGTGGATAACTTGGGGTCAGGCATTCGAGAGCAGCCTGGCCAATGTGGTGAAACCCCATCTCTACAAAAATATTAATACAAAAATTAAAATGAGCATGGTGGTGGGCACCTGCAATCCTAGCTACTCAGGAGGCTGAGGCAGGAGAATCGTTTGAACCCGGGGAGGTAGAGTGAGTTGAGACTGCGCAACTGCACTCCAGCTTGGGCAACAGAGCAAGACTCAGACTCAAAAAAAAAAAAAAAAAAAAGATGGACCTTCGTGAGTTGGTAATGTGAAGTAGAAGGATAACGCATTTCATTATTCTGACTTGGGTTTGAATGCTGGCAGAACGTTGGATATATTACTCAATCTCCACAAGCTGCAGTCTCCCCATGTGTAAAAATTAAATTCCCACTTCTCATACCTATCAATGAGGAGCAAATGGATCACGTGGGAAAGTGCCTGTCTAGCCCACAGTAGGTCTCGGGATGGCAGCTCAGATGTGGCCATGAGAACCTTGCTGTCCAGCTGACAGCCCACCATGAAGAACAAACAAAAATACAAAGTTCAGTGGCTCCAATTAGTGCAGATGTGACTGAGTCTGTCACTGCTGCTTTGCTTTACTTGAGAACCAGAATTTCTAATCCTGATTCTTTTGACGTGTCCTTCCTGCTCTTCATTGAAAGAAATGTTGAATTTCTCATAATTCAATATAATTATCATTTACGATTAAACCTTAAATATAAAAATGGAGTATCTGGGATGTTTTACCCAGAGCAGGGTTGGGAAGACAACCCATTCTGAGAAAGATGCAATCGGGAACACTGAGTCCGGAGAAGACAGTGAAGACCCAAAGGCCAGGCTTTATTGTCCAGGAATATGATGACATATGGAGGAACCTATGCTCCAGGTCAAACTAACCTTTCCCATCTCCAAATCCTCCATGCCCCAATATACAAGGCAAAAGGGGCTGCCTCTCCCTCAACCCAAACACTCAAAGCCCCATTCCCCAAACATGACTTGAAACGGTGGGACTGGTCTCAGAGTGTCCTTCATCCCGATTGCTGTCAGTCCTCCCAACAACCCCCTCCCCCCGCTGCCCCGCAGCCCAAGGCTCTCCATCATTTTGTAGGGCTCTATTGGCTGGAAGGTGCCACCCTGCCAAAGCACTCCCACCCCTTCCCTCTAGTCCTTTTCCTTATCTGTTATCTCCCTGGGGCACACACAGTCTTCCACTTGTTTGGCTGGCAGCCCTTTGCCAGAATTAAGCTCCATGAAAGCTGGAGTCCTGTTTTCCACCCCAGTGCACAGGAAGGCATTAGCACACAGCACACACTCACTGACTATTTAAATGAATGAATGAATGAACAAATGCAGTAGCAAAGAGACAAAGTAGCGACTCTCTCAAAGGTTAAACAGTTCAGTCTTGCTTGTTTCCTAGAGAGAAGAAATCAGTATTTCAGCAACTGTGAGGGAGCAAAAGCAATGAATGAATGGCTTGGCCTCTTGCCCATGGCCAAAACCAAGGCTGCTTTGCACTAAAATCTAGAACAGGATCCCTGAATTCCTTCCGACTCTGAGAACCACTGTGTGCTTCTCCCAGGGCAGTCTGAGACCTCACAGTGGCCTTCATCATATCTCTGGCTCAACATGAGAATTCAGAAACCCAGTGACATCAGTGCTGGCCTTGGATGTAACAGGGAGACGTCAGTGGTAATCTGTCTATCCCATTTGGTTTTGTCGGGGAGACAGTAGTACAATGCGTGCTTCAGGGGCCTGTGAACTTTCCTTTCTTGAGAAAAGAAACTAAAATATCTAGCAGTGCATTCTAAACGCTTCAAATTCTGTAAATTGAAACAAAACACAAGAATTAAGTAACAAATAAAGGCTTCTCTAGTGCTTCTGCACTGGAAAAGTATCTTTAAAGAGGTACATCAGAGCCAGCAGGGCACCCAGGATTCTTGAATCTGGGGCCCACTAGGCGCCATTCATTCTGACTTGCAGATTCTGCCAAATAGCTTCTTCTCATCAGCAGAGGCCAAGCTCTGCCAGAGCTGAAGAGGGGGCCCCTGGATGAACTGTCTACTGGCTTTTGGCCTGCAGCCAGTGGGCCCGCCATCAGTGTGCCCAGTGTGGCATACCGTCTGCTAAGAGACTACAGAGCACTTGAGGAGATGACCCGAGATCTTCTCTGGGGGGGCGAGTCTTCGCAGGAGCAGGCCGGGCAGAGGCTCTGTGCTCTCTACATGCTTAATCTACCCTCTGGGCTGCAGCCAGCATCCTAGCAGCGAGGAGAAGAGAGAATAGCTGCCGCTCTCTCTCCACTCCTGGAGGTGTAGAAGGGGCTGGTTACGTGGACTGAACCAAGGCTTTGATAGTCTCTTGCTTCAAATGCCTTCCACTCAGGACTGCCACTTGTTCCTAACCTTTCTGCCAGGAATCACCCAGGAGGGACAGGGATGTCAAATCCCCAACATCTAAGAAGAGAAAGCTTTCTCCCAGAGCCCTCAAGCCTTCAGAAGCGGTTCCTTTTGCCAACCTCTCTACCCCAGCACCCAGCACACAGCCTTCTCTTGGGGCCCTCCCTGGCTTAGTCTAGTCCCCATGGGTGCATTTTGCATCAGTGCATAAGCAAAAGTCACTTTCAGAGCACTCAGTAGGCTTTGTACAAAGTGTACAGTCTTTGCAGGGCTAGGGGGTGAGGGCCCATTCTAATTTTCCCCTGCTGACATCAACATCACTTTGCTTGCGGCAGGTGGGGAAGGAAGAGAATTCTAGGAGATGGGTTTTGGTTAACTACAACTCTGTTGTTTGATCAAGACCATTTCCAGAGCAGCACAGGGTGTCAAAAGGAAACCTATTTGTGATCAGCAGTGTCAAGGGTTTCGAGCTGCCAGGCTCACTGGCAGTCAGCTTTTGGTGAAACTGCCAGATGCTGAATCCATTAACAGGCAGTTGTGCCAGCTTGTCAAGAGATTCCTTCTGTGGGGCCCACCTGCTGTGTTTACCTCTCCAAAGTTCAGATAAACAGCTCCCTGCTTCCTCACCCTCCAACACACACACACACACACACACGCACACACATGCACACGCATGCACACGCATGCACACGCATACACAACACAAGTGAATGGTCTAGAATTCATCTTCTGACCCTACCCTGCATTTCCACAGTTAAGGCCAGGCTCAATGTGGTGGAATTTTTCTGCCCCCACTGTGAGAAAGTCCCCGTCTCAAAGACTTACTAAGTGTGAGACAGCTGGTCACATGGGAGTGAGGGCTTGGAAAAAGAAGAACCTTGTTTTGCAAGCTTTAAATGGGGAAGAGAGTGAGAACAGACAGGTCTAGATGGGTTGGGGCATGGGGATTGGGAGGAGAACCAGATATTTCCTTACTTGGCTCTGGAAAACCCATGACATTCCCATGTGATCCTCAACAAATGATGGAGCCTCTGTGAATCTGAATGTTCTCACCTGTCAAATGAAAACACTGTCATCTTCTAAGAGCTGTTGTAAGTGTTAAATGAGGTAATATATCCAAAGTGCTTAGTTTGGTGCCCAAACCTCAGCCACACTGAGGTCCTAAGGGATGGCAAAGCTGTAAGACGGAAGGAACCTGGATCCTTCAATCAACCGGTATCCTCGAATCACTGCACAGAAGAAAAGGCAACCAGGAACCTCTGTACTGAACTGTTAAGTGGGCAAGAAACAGACTTCTATTGTATTAAGTACTGAAATTTTGGGGTTCAGTTATACCAGCAGCTAGCACTACCCAACTAATACAGGTAGCAAGAACAGCTTCTTGTTTGGGATTTGCAGCCCAGTAGGCCACTCTAGACAAAACAGTTGGATAGTTGAAGGCTCCCACCTATGTGAGGGACCCATTCTGCTCTCCCCCAACCTCCACCCAGGCTCAGGAGAAGGTGCCAGGAGGTTCCTAGTGGGTTGCAATGCAGTGTGGATGCAGAGGAGGGGAGGGAAGCCTCAGCTTTGACTTCTGCTCAGAGACCCCCAGGAAATATACAAGGCTATTAACTAGAGGGAGCCGCTGATGTAAATCAGCTTGGATAGCCCTATATGTTGTGAGTGGCAGGCACTAACCGTTTGCATGACAAACCTCCTACAAGATGCCAGCTAAACTGCCCTTTTGTGCCAATTAAAGATTCTCCAGAACACAAAGATTACACACCATTCTGCAGCACTGACAACAATAAAACAATTTTAAAGGCTATTCAGATCTTCAGTTCACAGCTGACGTTGTCGGGAGGGGGAGATTGTCTGTGGCTTTGTTCTTTGTTGTTGTTGTTGAGTCTAAAGACTTAACCAAGGATTTCTGGGGGAGGACGGGAGATTGGCAGACAGGAGTTTCAAATGCTTCTTAGAGTTTTTAAAGGAGAAAAGGAACAACTGATGTTCTTTTCGTGTATGTGTGTGTGTGTGTGTGTGTGTGTATACACAAGCATGTATCCACACATACACACACAGACAACATTCTTTTCTCACTAGCTCCTATCTGGGGCTCCTCAGAAAGGACTCCCAAGGAATCCTAGTCTCTCCAGGGTTCTGACATCCTGAGATATGGGATTATGGGTGGCACTAGCGATACTTTTGGTACCAATTAATTGAAACTATAAGAGCAAAGGCCTGGAAGTCTTTCTTCATATGTTTGTTTTAAAGGTAAATTTTCAAAAACAATAAGAGATTTGAAAAAAAAAAAAAGTCTTCAGGTTTTCAGAAATGCGAAATGCATGCAGGCCCTCAGATGAAGCAAGGGGGAGGTTTATTTTTGGTGACAGTACAGTACACTACCTATCAGGTCCTGATAAGGAATGACCAGAAGTCCCACAGATGCCACTTGGGCTTTATTCTTTCCTCTCTTGTGTGCACACATGTGTCCTTGGGGCACACCCGGACACTCACCCACGTTCCCACCATCTGCCATCCAAGAACCAAAAGTGAGCATCTGTTACTCAGCAAGACTGTGAGTGTCCCACTCAACTGGGACCTCTGCGAGAACAGGGAGCCCACCTTAGTAGTTTTGGTAAATCCTTCAGATCCTGAGCACAGCAACAAGCTCCTGCCTGGGGTTTCACTCTTAGTCCCCACACCTTACCGTGCCTTGCACACCGCAGATGCTCAATACACAGTTACTGCGTATTTGTTGAACATGTGTTGGCAACACTGGATCAAGCACCTCAGATGTCCACTGATCACCTTAGTATTCAAAAGTAGACAGAGGCCAGGCACAGCGGCTCATGCCTGTAATCCCAGCACTTTGGGAGGCCGAGGCGGGCAGATCACTTGAGGTCAGGCATTTGGAGATCAGCCTGATCAACATGGTGAAACCCCATCTCTACTAAAAATACAAGAAAATTAGCCAGGTGTGGTGGTGCATGCCTGTAATCCCAGCTACACGGGTTGCTGGGGCAGGAGAATCGCTTGAACTCAGGAGGCGGAGGTTGCAGTGAGCTGAGATCACGCCACTGCACTTCAGCCTGGGAGACAGAGTGAGACTGTCTCCAAAAAAAAAAAAAAAAAAAACTAAACAAAGTCATGTTCCCACATAGAGTAACAGCATGGGGCAGGCACTGGGCAGAAGAAAGGACTTAGGTTTCAGGTAGTGATTCTCAACCAGGGGCAATTTTGCTTCCCAGGGGACCTTGGCAATGTCTGAAGACATTTTTGATTGCCATGACTGGGGGTGGGGGGCTGCTACTGGCATGTAGTGGGTAAAGGCCAGAGATGCTGTGAAACTTCCTACAATGCACAGGACGGTGCCCACGACAAAGAATCATCTGGCCCCCAACGTCAGTAGTGCTGAGGTGAAGGAGCCCTGGCTTGGAGCCTGGTCTGCCTGAGTTGAACAGCTCTGCCACTTACGAGTTCTGTCATTTTGTTGGGGATGTTCAACTTCACAGGGACTCAGCTTCCAGATGGGTACAATGGAAATTGTTATAACTACCTTGCAGAAGGATTAAATGAGATGCTGAATAAATGAGCACGTCTAGACCCAACTGCTGTGAATACCAGTGCACATCTAGAGGCCCCAGGAAACAGTACTGGTGGTCCATTTCTAAGGGGAGAGAGGGAGGAAAAAGCCCTGGATGCTGCAGGTCAGCAAACACCCCCAACTTCGCGTGAGAGTTCCTATATCCCCTCATCTGCCTCCGTCCTGAACTCTGTCCCCTGAAGCAAATTCATTCAAGAAACATCTTCCCCATAAAGAAGAGGAGGGAGAAGGAAAAACAAAACCAAAAAACAGCAAAATCATAGTAAGTCTGGGTCAGCTCCCATCAGCTGGTTGTGATCAAAACCACATTCATATTCAGTCTGCTGGGGCTAAGCGGAAGGCTGCAGAACATCTCAGGAATGTGAGTTCCCAGCCACTGGCCACCTTCCCCTACAAACTTTACAATGAGCAACTTGCAGAGGGCCAGGGAGTAGGCATTCTCCCCTCACCATCACTGGGTACCTGTCCAGACAAGGTGCGTAGTAGCTGGATTCCAGGGGCTCCCAGAACACCCTCTGTTCTCAAAGGGCCCCTTCCTCCTGCACTTCAGTGGTGAGAGGAAGGTTCCAGAAGAGAGGCCAGTACATAGCTTCTGCCCATACCCTCCCCACAGAAACAATTAAGGAGCTCAGGCTGTGGCTGCCAAGTTCCTCTGTCCAATTTGGTAGATACTTTAATAGAGGAGGAGAATTCCCAGAGGCCCCCCAACGGAAATGCCCCGTGTCAGGGAATGTTTGTTTTCATTTCCTTTTGCCGTCAATGAATTCTACTCATGGCAAAGGCTCTGGGCTGGATCAGATCCACACAGAAGCTAACCAGAAGCACTTGTGCCTTGAAATAAATCTCCCTTTGGGGAATGAGTTATATATACATCCGTGTGGGGGGACCTATGTGCACATACTCACACACGCATATATATTATGCATTACAGACAAAATACATGGGCAAATCCCCAAGCAGGCAGCCCTGAGCTTCTGGGAGGGAAGGCGATCCGCCCGTTAGCTTCAAAGGACATTTAAAGAAAAGTGGAAGGCCGGGTGCCGTGGCTCAGGCCTGTAATCCCACTTTGGGAGGCCGAGGCGGGCAAATCGCCTGAGGTCAGAAGTTCAAGACCAGCCTGGCCAACATGGTGAAACCCTGTCTCTACTAAAAATACAAAAATTAGCTGGATGTGGTGGCATGCGCCTGTAATCCCAGCTACTCGGGAGGCTGAGGCAGGAGAATCGCTTGAACCCGGGAGGCAGAGGTTGCAGTGAGCCGAGAAGGCACCACTGCACTCCAGCCTGGGCGACAAGAGCGAGACTCCATCTAAGAAAGAAAAAAAGAAAAGAAAAGTGGTTTGATGGGAAAATTCAATGATGGATAGTGTGCCCTGTGAGTAGGGAAAAGGTTCAGGAAAGCAGAACTTGCTGCAGGGTAGAAGGCAGTTCCATGTGACGGGACAAACAACAGCTACCACCACATAGTGTTTACGACGTACCAGGATCCACGTTGAGTGTTTCACACCCATGGCCTCCTGTCAACCTCACAACAACTCAATAACAACAGTTATTATTATTACCACTAGTACCATTCCCATATTACATACGAGCAACATAAAGCTCAGAAACATTAAGGGGCTTGCTAGAGGTCATGAGGCCAGTTGGCAGCAGAGCTAGGATTCAAGACCAGATGGGGCTGGCCCCAAAGGAAGTCCCCAGTCTCTAGAACACTGGCCCCCTCCCTTCCCATCACCTTCAATTAGGGGTCAGAAGGCATTGCCCCTCTCCCTGCCTACCATGGCTAGGCTTTTTGTCTTCTGGAACCCCTCAATCTCTACTCCTTCACTAACGGGATCTGACCTGCTGGGCTCCTCCCCAGAACTGCCCTTAGGGAAAGCAGGTGGGGCCACAGCCCCCGAGCTCGTCCTGCCCCCGCCACAAGGAGGTGGGTCCCTGGACTGAGCATAGGTGCGCCTGCCAGGCAGTCCATGAACCATCTCTCACTCTAAGTGTTCACGAGTTTATATTAGAAGACTTCTTTTGTGTGATGGTAATCCCCTCCTAATTTGTCTTTCATAGGAATCCATCATTTCGGCTCTCAACCTTGCTTAAAGCAAGGTCCACTCACAGGCAGGAACTGGCAGCTACTCCAACACCCTGCTGAGTCTCTCACCCATGCCCCCTGTGTCAGCGAGGGCACGCCCAGCCCCAGCAAGAGAAGCTGCATCTCAGCTCTGCGGTCCTTAGCCCCTCTGCTCCTCCTCAAAATCTAGAGGACAAGCTCCTCAGGCAGAAAGCCGCTGAGTGAGAAAGGGGCCAGGCATTTTGTAGCTGAAGACATTTCCCCTCTCTTCTCATCCTTTCCCCTTCTCTCCCCTCTCTTCTTGTCTCCCCTCCTCCAGATGCTGATGGTTTCCAGAAAGCTGATGCTCTGGGGCAGGAGTGGACCTTGAAGTCTACTGCAGAGTCAAGGGCTGAGAGGGTACTTGTCTGGAGGAGGAAAACAAAAATGTTCAACAGCAGGGTCCCAGGCTGGGGGCGGCACCGGGGTGGGGCGGGGGCTTACAGCTGCACGGTCTCCTGCAGCTGCATGCCTTCAGCCACTCTCTGGCTCAACTTCTTCATCTGGAGAAAACAAGAGTAATACCAGCCTGGCCTACCTCAGGGGATTAGGGAGCAGCTCAAATGTACTCTTTAAGGCATTTATGACCAACAGGTCACCTGTGAGTACAATGCTTGTACACAGAAAGTGCTCCATAAAGTTCAAGACCAGCCTGGCCAACCCTGCCTCTACTAAAAATACAAAAACTAGCCGGGCATGGTAGCAGGTGCCTGTAATCCCAGCTACTCAGGAGGCTGAGGCAGGAGGATCGCTTGAACCTGGGGGGCGGAGGTTGCAGTGAGCCGAGATTGTACCAGTGCAATCCAGCCTGGGCGACAGACCAAGACTCCAGCTCAAAAAAAAAAAAAAAAAAAAAAAAATGTGCTCCATAAATGCCACAGGTTGATGGCTGAGTCTGTTAGCAGAGCCAGCTTGATTCGAGAAGCCTTGGACAGAGCTAAAGGTCAATACAGATGGCACAAACTCAAGCGCCTCAGAGGCCAAGCAGGGGGCATAAACAAGAGAATGGGGGTAGGGTGTGAGGTGAGCAGCCACCACCCCCAGGGTTACATGCCACGTGGGGTCCCCAACCTCTGCTCTAAGCAAGGTCTTCAGATGGGCCAGAAGCAAGCTTGGGCAGAGCTAAGAGAGCAGAAGCATCATAAAGAGAATGCCAATAGCCATCCCTCCTAGGGTAGTCACTCCAGACCAGGCACTGCTCGCTTTACTGGCAAGTCACTTAACCTCCATAAGGGCTCTATGACGTAGCTACTGTTATTAACCTCATTTTGCAGATAAGGGAACTGAGGCACAGAGAGTTTAAGTGACTCACCCGAGTGACAGTGGTGGGGCCAGGATTTGAACCCAGGCAGTCTGGCTTCAGGGTCCACCTTCTTCACTTTACTGCTTTACCACCCTCTACCCGCAGGAGCTGCTGGCTGCCAGGAGCACTGCTGTCTCCATCCCTGCTGTGGACAGCAAGGCTGATGCTGCCCCAGTGCACACAGTCAACTATTCTTTTACCCTACTCTGCCAGCTAGGTCTGGGGGAAGCTTTTGGGGGACTCATCTATTCATTTTATATTCAGTGTGGGCCAGGCAAGGTGGCTCATGCCTGTAATCCCAGCACTTTGGGAGGCCGAAGAGGGCAGATCACCTGAGGTCAGGAGTTTGAGACAAGCTTGGCCAACATAGTGAAACCCCATCTCTACTAAAAATACAAAAATTATCCAGGCGTGGTGGTACACGCCTGTAGTCCCAGCTACTTGGGAAGCTGAGGCAGGAGAATCACTTGAACCCAGGAGGTGGAGGTTGCAGTGAGCTGAGATCACACCATCGTACTCCAGCCTGGGTGACAGAGTAAGACTCCATCTCAAAAAAATAAAAATTTCAATGTGAAGGTACTATATGTCAGTAAAAGCTGTGCAAGGCATAGGGAATACTAAGTTGGTGAGGATGGAGAGGCTGCCCTCAAGGAGCTTATACTTTACTGGAGAAGATAGATCAGGGGTTACAATACAGAGGAGAGTGTGCTAGAAGAGTGAACCGCAGGGCAGCACCTGACAGGCCTGCAGCCAGCCTTGGGGCAGAGGAAGGGCTTCCTGCGGGAGGCAGCACCTGAGCTGGGTCCTGGAGGATGAAAAGGCATTAAGCCAGAGAAAGGGGAGAGGTGGGAAAAATATTCTGGGCAAAGAGCATGATGCAACATGGCATCATCAGGGGTTCACAAGAGGGTTAGTGTTGGAAAAGCAAAGAAGTCCAGGTGGGCACCACAGGACAAGGGCCCTACGGGCCATACAGCTGTCTGGATTTTATCCCAGGCCTATAAGCAGTGGAATGCAAAATCAGATGTACACTTCAGAAGCTCCAAAAGCAGAATCGTCTGGAAGAAGGGAGACTCTGGAGATGGGGACACTGGAGATGTGCCCTCTCCCACCAGTTGAAAGAAACTTTCAGCTCCTGCCCTTCTCACCTTAGTCCTAGTCTCCCACCAACCCTTCTCTCTCCCCCAATCTCCCTGCTCCGGATAGAGGAGGTTCAAGCCAGGGCCTGAAGATTAACAGAGCTTTGAAGCCAAAGAGGTGACCCCTGGGTAAGAACCAAAATCTCCTGTAAGCCTTAACCCTTTCCTCACCTCCTACCACAGTCACGTGCTCCCCATCAACAAAAAACCTGCTCAGGAGACCATCAACTTGGCACCCTCATCATCTGTGTCTAAGTGTAATGGAAAAAATTGACTGTTTGCTTGGTGCAATGGGCATGACACTGTTTACACAGAAATAATAGCCCAACTGTGATGGGTTCTAAATCTCCATTACAGTGAAAGATTTGAAGGACTAAAGCATTAGAAAAATAATTGGTTTCCTTGTTTAGTTTAAAAATCCTTTACGTTTACAGACCATGGACTTCACACCTCCCTTCTTAAGGGCTTTAAAATAGAAAAGAACAGGAGCTAGGAGATGAGGCAGAAGTCGAGGACTTCTGTTTTTCTGGAAGGCTTCTCTGAGCCGACAAGGCCAGGGCTATTCTGGATTTCAGAGCACAAAGAGGCTCTTAGAGCCAGCCATGGTCTCCTGAGGCTTTTACCAACTTGAAAGCAGCCTTTCTCCAGGGCAGAAACGAAGGTGAGAGCTGGTCTCGGGCAGCCTGTGTTGGAGTTTATGCCCAGGGGAACACGCATACTGACAGCTGGAGGAGACTCAGGGCCTCTGCTTTCAAGGCAGGAGAAACTGTCAGAGGGTCAGTTACAAGAACAAAAGGAGAAGGGAAAAGATTCTGTCTCAAGGAGAGAGAGGTCAGCTAATGATTCCTCTCAGGACCCTTACAGCATCTCCCCAGTGCTCACCATCCTCAGCTGCTCTTTACAACAGAGCACACAGGATGTCCGGATGAGGCCCAAGAGACCCGTGTTCTAAACAGCCACTCTACCACACCGACTGCGTCCCCCGGCATTGATGACAGCTCAAGACCTCAGCAAGACGTGTGCTGTGTGCCCAAACGTCATCTCAGAAGCCAGGATTCTTCCTATCTCTTCCTCAAGAGATGTCAGTCCCACTACCTTCAGTAGTAACAATAATAAACTCCACATGTACTGCATTCGAGTGTAATGTTCCAGCCACTGCTTGTTTCTTTTTTTTTTTTCTGGGACAGAGTCTCACTCTGTCACTCAGGCTGGAGTGCAGTGGCGCGATCTCGGCTCACTGCAACCTCCGCCTCCTGGGTTCACGCCATTCTCCTGCCTCAGCCTCCCGAGTAGCTGGGACTACAGGCGCCTGCCACCACGCCTGGATAATTTTTATTTTTTTTTTGTATTTTTGGTAGAGACGGGGTTTCACTGTGTTAGCCAGGATGGTCTCGATCTCCTGACCTCATGATCCGTCCGCCTCGGCCTCCCAAAGTGCTGGGATTACAGGCTTGAGCCACCGCGCCCAGCCGCCACTGCTTGTTTCTAAGGACTCTGTGCATTGTCTCGCTGCATTCTCCCAACACCCTTAGGTAGAGACTCTTTCCTCCATTTTACAGATGCAGAAACTAAGGCCTCAAGAGGTTACATAACAGACAGTAAATGGTGGCACCAGGGATTCAAACGCAGCCCCATCTGCCTCTAGAGCTTGAGCTCTTATCCACCATGCTTGACGTTGCTGGGTTTGAGGCAACGACTTTAGTTGACAGACCACACTGCCAAGGAGGTGACCTTTGTTGGCTAGACCCAGAGAGGACACACCTGGCTCTTTGGCAGGGGACTACCAGATCCCTAAAAATGGTCCAGAGAGTGTCAGTGTGCAGATCCCTCACAGAGAGAAGAGGAATGCCAGAAGGGGTGCAGGGTGGGCCATATAAGTGCAACACTATGCTTTTAAAGAGAAAGGGTGCTACGAGAATGGCCTTCCTGGAGGGTCAGTCAATAGAGGCATTTGTAACTGTTCACGGAAGACGGTCGGGATTCCCTGGGACCAGTGTCCTAGGGGTCCTAGATCACCCTCTCCACCTTCTAGGGGCAGGCCCAGGGAATGCCCTCTGGTTGGGTACAGCATGAGGGAACGAATACAAATACTAAAGGGGAAACCAGGTGCCTGCCATCTCTCTTTCCTTCCTTTCATCTACCCATCTGTCCATCCATCCACCCATCTAGCCATCTTTCATCAGTTCTTCCTTCCTTTCATCCATTCATCTGCCCATCCATCCTTCATCTGCCCTTCTACCTGTCCGTCCATGTATCCATCTATCATCTGTCCATCTATCCATCCATCTGCCATTCCTTTCATTCGTCTATCTGTATATCCAGCCTTCATCTATCTTTCTATCTGTGCATCTGTCCTTCCTCTTTTCCCTTTATTCATCCATTCGTGCTTCTTCCTTTTTTCCATCCATCCAATGCTTTTCAAGAATGCACCATATCCCAGGTACAATCATCTCCACATGGCCAGCCAGATTCCTGGCCTCAGGACAGCTGGGGGCAGAAATGCATACCCACCTGACAGTTCTTCCAGGAGGGGCAATGCCTGTCGTCAGGGACAGAGACTTGGTCAATAAGAGGTATGTTTATTTTTTCCCACTCCGTGCACCCTCATCTTAGTCTAAGCTTCTGGCTACCCAGAGACCTTCTCAAGGTGAGTAGGGAGGGATAATTAAGTTTCTCTAAGAAGAAACACAGTGACTCCACATATAAGACATCACTCCCTTCTGCTCACAAGATAAGGATCCCTTTGAAAAGAGCTAATAGGATGAAAAATCACAGCAGCCAAGATTCCCTCCACTCTCTAATTAAACTAAAGAGCAGGAGGCACAGAACTCAGATGAATGAAACAGACCTTAAGTTGGTCTGACTTAAGACCAGTATCCGAAATATGATTTTCATTTGAAAGTTGGACCTAAATGTTGCCGACAGCAACCTTAAAAAAAATCAATAAAGAAAAGAGGGGATGAGAGTATAGTGAGAAAAATGCAGACACTTACGAGTTCAAGACCCTGTGGGACACTCCTGAATATTTTAAATATCTTGGGGGGAAAAAATGAAAATAGTTTCTCTCAACTTAAACCAGAGAAGGGAGTCTCTTTCTAGTCTGCAAATCCTTTGAGGCAATTCTTTAAATTATTTACCAGTTTTTTGATTATATTTTATGGTGGGGTGGGTGGCAGAGGGAGGAAGAGAGGAAAAAAGAGCTGGGCAAGAAGTAAGTGGGAGAAACCCGCTGCTGACATTTTCAATATCTGTCTGGAATATATATATATATATATATATATTTACATTTGAAAATAATGCTTTATTGAAAAAACAATGCTAGAAAATAAGGCTAGAGGCCTAGAACAAAAGGCACAGAGTTAAACTGTCTGATGATCTCCTGTGACAGGCCTGTTTATTTTACTGTTAAATAAGAAGCAGTTAACATTTGTGAAATTTAGATGTTAAAACACTTTAAGTGGTAAAATTTAATTATAAGCTCTGTGAATATACTATATACCACTGAATGATACCCTTTTAAAGAATGTGAATTAGCTGGGCACGGTGGCTCACACCTGTAATTCCAGCACTTTGGGAGGCTGAGGTGGGCGGATCAAGAGGTCAGGAGATCAAGACCATCCTGGCTAACACAGTGAAATCCTGTCTCTACTAAAAATACAAAAAAAATTAGCTGGGCGTGGTGGCAGGTGCCTGTAGTCCCAGCTACTTGGGAGGCTGAGGCAGGAGAATGACTCCGGGAGGCTGAGGTTGCAGTGAGCCGAGATTACGTCACTGCACTTGTCTGGAATATTTTAAAAGCCCGTGTCTGTTTGAAATTGCACAGTCTTGGGCAACAATGGACTGCCGCCTCCCGTACAGCTTTAGGTCATATTTGCATACAAAAGACCAGCTGCTGAGCAGCTATCATGCCAGGGAGCCACAGCGGGCCTGGGAGAGGCCAGGTTACCAGCAAGTGTAAAGAACCCACAGAGACCCCATTAATTTTTCAGGAATTCTCAGGCCCTGGCCTTTGAAAGGCTAGTGGGGAGAAATTCCAGTCAGAAGCCTCCCCACAGTCACTGCCACTAAATGTTGGGTCCAAATAGAGAAATGAAGCATGACAGGACCTCTCCCCTAATTACGGGGGACTCTGGTTCTTGAAGGCTGCAGTGAAAACACCCTTCACAGAGCGTGGTGTGCACCAAGCTGGGGCGAGGCTGCCTCGTGTGCACCCGAGTCTCCCTCTGAGGTCCAATTTCAGGAAATTTATTCCAGTTGTAAGCCATTAGGTGCCAGTTTTTCAAATCAACCTTATGATTCCAAAGCCATGAAAGCATTTACCGCCTAATAGACTTTGGAAACCCTTCTACGGAGCTCAGAGCTGAGCTAACGTTCTCTAAAAGCATCGCAATAAAGCTTCATGTTCTTCAGCATTCTCGGGACTGTAAAAAACTGATGTGCTGGCCGGGCGCGGTGGCTCAAGCCTGTAATCCCAGCACTTTGGGAGGCCGAGACGGGCGGATCACGAGGTCAGGAGATCAAGACCATCCTGGCTAACATGGTGAAACCCCGTCTCTACTAAAAATACAAAAAACTAGCCAGGCGACCTGGCGGGCGCCTGTAGTCCCAGCTACTCAGGAGGCTGAGGCAGGAGAATGGCGTGAACCCAGGAGGCGGAGCTTGCAGTGAGCTGAGATCCGGCCACTGCACTCCAGCCTGGGTGACAGAGCAAGACTCCGTCTCAAAAAAAAAAAAACAAAAAAAAAAAACTGATGTGCTGCTAAGTGGAGTTTGGGTTTCTGGGCTGTTGCAATCCCACCAAGGTGGTGGAGAGAAGGGTGGAATTCAGGAGAGCATGGCCACTCAGGATAAGAGCACAGAACATTACCAGCCACAGAGACTAGGCCTCTGAAAAGGGAAGGCCAATACCCACCCTCCCATGGGCTTTCTGTCAGGCCCGAATTAAGGACACAGAACTATTAGTATAATGCCTGGCATACAAGGGGCTCCTTTCTCTCCTTTCTCATCCTCCACTCCACTCCAGAACCCTCAAGATCAACAGTTTGACACCAAGGGCAACTTATTTCATGGTAAAAAACAAACAAACAAACAAACAAAACACAAAGCACCTTCTGAAAAATTCCAGGCAGGGATCTACCTCATTTTCCCTGATTAGGGAAAGGGGCCCAGGAAGACCTTTGCCTTTGAAAGAGGTGTCTGCAATGTGATGTGAGCTGACTCTCATCTCAACAAAATGCCTCCTCTGTGTTTTTTTTTTTTCTTCTTTAAGTAGAGATGGGGTTTTGCCATGTTGCCCAGGCTGATCTCGAACTCCTAGACTCAAGTGATCCACCTGCCTTGACTTCCCAAAGTACTGGGATTATAGGCCTGAGCCAGCACCCGGCCTGTGCTGTAATTTAGGTTTTTGGAGCCAGTCATCTAATCATGTTAAAGAGAAACATGACAGTAATGAAAAGGATAATAATATCACATGCTTAAACTATTCTTGATGGTTCCATCAAAAAAAAAATTTTTTTTTCTGCCTTTGAGAAACATTCACATGGCCCAAAACGAGGGCATTTCCCAGGGCAGGTATAAGATGAGTGCTGTCAGCAGGAAGCAAGGAAGCTGCACCGCTTAACAGGGAGGCTAGTGCAGGCTTTCATGACAGTATCTCATGCCATGTGGGCGCTGCTCGCAGGGCTCTGTCATATCTGACGATGGAGAGGGACCATTTTCAACTCAGAACCAAGGACTTTTTGGCAAGATCAGATGTCTTCTGGCCAAGCTGAAGTCAGACGCTCTGCAGGCTGCATGCTGGACCAATCTCAGAGAAAAGAGGAAGGGACAGGAACAGAGTGGCCTACCAGGAACTCCCAGGCCTCCAAAGAGTGTCCCATAGGGCAGCAGCATGGGAGGATGCACTGCCTCTCTCCATTTCCTCCTTCCAGCTGAAGAGGCTGGCCCACACCCACACCCCATAAATGAGGCAGCAGTCTTCTTGCTTGCAGCCGTCCTCAGAGAAATGGATCTAACCATGTTCTCCCCCATCTGACCCCCTACTTGAGATCTGTCCAACCCCTTCCAGAAAGGTGGCCTGTTCCTCTAGTCCACTTCTGCTTCTAAGACACCTCTGTTTTTCCTTTTTGTTTTTTGAAATAGGGTCTTGCTCTGTTGCCCAGGCTGGAGTGCAGTGGCGCGATCATGGCTCACTTCAGCCTTGACCTCCCAGGCTCAAGTGATCCTCCTGCCTCAGCCTCCTGAGTAGCTAGGATTATAGGCACGTGCCACCATGCCTGACTAATTTTTTTTTTTTTTTTTTTCTGTAGACATAGGGTTTTGCCATGTTGCTCAGGCTGGTCCCAAACTCCTGGGCTCAAGTGATCCATCTGCCTCAGCCTCCCAAAGTGCTGGAATTACAAGCGTGAGCCACCACCCTGGCCAACTCTTTTTCTACCCTCAGGTCACTTCTTTCCTTCCTTCCTTCCTCAACTCCCCACCTCATCTCCCAAAATATCAACCAAGGAGACAGAACCATTGTGAGTCCCAAAAATATTCTTGAAAACACACACACACACACACACACACACACACACTCATTCATTAAACTGAACCAAACTAAACGTGAAAGTAGACAAGGTAGAGACACTTTAGGGGTGACAAAATTCAGGTAAACTCTCCAGTCTGAAGTGTTCCAGTCTAAGGATCTAGAAAGTGTCAAACAAATGACAAAGAAGAGGGTGATGCTGGTTGGATAATATAGAGAATGAATGCACAGAACTGGTGTTGGAGGGCAGGTCTAAACTAGTTAGAGAGGGGGAGCGCTCTGGACTGGGCACAGCAAGTGTGCTGTCCAGGGCCAGGGGCAGGGCAGGGGGCTGGAGCAGTGGGTTCACACTGCTAAATGGATGAAGCTGAGGTTATGATTGGACGGGACAGGGAAGGGTCTGGAAGGCCAGGTAAGAGAACACCCTGGAGATTCTGATCGAGACACCCCCATGTGAAGGCAGTGCTCATGAGGAGGCAGAGGCAGTCCAGGGCTGTTGGGGAGGAGATCCAGCCAGCTGGGAGGGTGGGGCAAAGCCTTAGGGGTGGGTGACTAGGGTCCGGACGGGAGGTAGTCTCAGTGGGGCCATGGGGATGGAGGCTGTAGAGACAGAAACGGTTACTGGCTTGACAGGGGGTGGCTTTCTCAAAACTGAGAAGTCTCTAGATTTTACTCATGCTGGAAATTCCCCAAGATCAAATTTTTTTCAAGTCATTTCAAAACTATTGGTCCTAGTCAGACAAGGTCCTACTCACCCTGCCCACCACCCCCGCTCCTACATACACAATGCTGGAGGGTCCAGCACCATGCCTTCCCTCTCAATGCAGGCTTGACACTCCAGATGGAAAACAAGCCACCCTTGGTGAACTGAGCAGGCCAGGGTCCCAGCAGAAGGGAGAGGGCACAGGGACCCAGGTGTCTGTCTATATCCCTCCCAGAGCCCAGGCCTGGGGTCCTCCAAGCTGTAAGCAGGGAAAGGAGCTCTCGTTGCTATGAAAACTGCTGCTCCTTAATCCTGAGACCTATGGTGGAAGGGGCCCCATGGCCTCCACTGACATCCAACCGGGAGTCTCCCAGCTATCACCATCCTCTGTTATGGACACAGGTGCCCAAGGAAGAGGGCAACACCAGGAGACTGTCTGAGTGCTTGTGTGTATGACAGAGAGCGTAACACGAAGGTGCCCGCACAGCAGCCCTTGCAATTCACAAGGAAGGAAGGAACTCTGGCTACCCAGAAGCCTCTGCAACATTATAGACTTAATAGCCCATAATGCTTTGGGGGCCAACATTCCCCTCTTGATGAATTTCAACTCAGCTGTCTCTGCACTTTGCCTAAATAGATTGTCTTTGAGGAGGAAATGCTTTAAGTGATAAGGCTTATTCAGGAGAACGTACTGCTCTATGCTGGAATATTTTGATCAATAGAAGGAAATTCTCCAAGTATGCAGACTCACATAGATACCCTTTTTCTTGTCCACACTCACGTACCCCCGCTGGGAACTGCAGCTTACACAGAAGAGTTCGTCAATGTTCCAGAAGAAAAGTTTTGTCAGAGAAGGGCAGGGGAATCTAGAAGCTGCAAGGTGAGATGTCAGGGCTCACATGGTCACAACACCCACCTATGGAGAGGCAAAGAAAGGAGTCCTGGCAGGGTCTGGCAGCCAGGGAGGCATCTGTCCATCTCTGATGGACGGATGGGACCTACATAGTAAGGTGAACCATGAAGGGCCAGGCAGGGGATGTGGCACCAGAGAGACACAGAGCAAGAGAAAGTCGGAGAGAGCCCTAATCCAGTATGACTGGTGTTCTTACAAAAAGGGGACATTTAGGCCCAGGCATGCGCACAGGGAGAAGGTCATGTAAAGATGAGGGCAGAGATTGGAGTAATGTGTCTATAAGCCAAGTAATGTCAAAGACTGCCCGCAAGCCACCAGAAGCAAGGGGAGAGGCCTGGGACAGACTGTCCCTTAGAGCCCTCAGCAGGAACCAACCCTGCCCGCACCTTTATCTTGGACTTCTGGCCTCCCAAACTGTGGGACGAGGCACTTCTGTAGCTGAGGCACCCAGTTTGTGGTACTTTGTTATGGCAGCCCTAGGAAACTAATACAGAAAGAGAGAAGGACAAGAGGAAGGAAACAGGGTAATGGAAAGGGAAGAATAAGAGAAGAAAGTTTGTGCAGAGCTGCCATGTCCCTCTTAAAACCCAAGGGTTCTAGCTCACGTCCGTAATCCCAGTGCTTTGGGAGGCCGAGGCAAGCAGATCGCTTGAGGTCAGGAGTTCAAGACCAGTCTGGCCAACATGGTTAAACCCTGCCTCTATTAAAAATACAAAATTTAGCCAGTGTGGTGGCTCATGCCTGTAATCCCAGCTACTTGGAAGGCTGAGGTAGGAGAATCGCTTGAACCCGGGAAGCGAGGTTGCTGTCAGCTGAGATCACTCCACTGCACTCCAGCCTGGGTGACAGGGCAAAGGACTTTGTTTCAAAAAAAAAAAATCCAAGAGTTGGGGCTCTGCCCTACTGTTCCCGGCAGCAGCCTAGGCCCCAGAAGGAGAAAGTTCCTGCTTCCCTGCACATTCCCTCTGTTTTCCTTCATTCCAAACCCCTCTGCTAAGGCTACCTCTTAGGAGGATTAATTTTTAATAAATCAGCACTTTGTTTTTCTGTACTTATTAAAATTTAAGACAATGAGTCATTGAACCTGCAAGACTTGGGTTGACTAATAACCACTGAACAGCTGCCTGGGATGACTGTGTGGCCCTCGGGGAGCTGGCCAAATGCTGTCTGTGTGTGGAGCCCAGAGAAGAGTGGGTGACAACACTGCTCCCGTGTGATCTGTGCAGTCCACTCTGCGGCTAGGTCAAGGGCAGGGAGCGGCCGGCAGGTCCCATGGGCCCATGCTCGAGTGTCATGAAGTGTGTTACCAATGCCCACTCTTCAGAGGAAATGGGGCACTGAGACAAGGAGAAACTGTGGCCCCTGCCACAGACCCATAGGACAATCAAATTTAACTTTCCACCAAAGCACCCACAAAGACGGGTGCAGCCTCTGCAAGGAGGGATTCTGAGCATTGACCATGGTGAGTGAGCGCGGTATGGAAGACACACAGCTCCCGCCTCAAGTCTCTCCTTTGGCTGGGACAAATGCACTACCCAGAGCCTGCCACCCTCCCCAGAACACACTCTGCCATTTCAATCAACCATGCTTTCTGCCTAGAAAACTCCTCTCCTTTCTTAGCTCAATGGTGACCTCCTCTTGAAGCCTATAGAAGCCACAGCTCCCCTGCCTATGGATAAAATACAAGTTTCCTAGCACCACTGAGACCTGCCCCCGCCCACATTCACTCTACTGCCATGGTTCCTCGCCTCCCTTTGTTCCTTCTGGCATTGCAAACTGCTGTAGTTCTCCAAACACACAGGCTGGGTGCCTCATGTCCCGTTAGTACTCTTCCCAGCTGAACTCATCCAGCATTTCACGATTCCTCTGCCTTCTACCTGCTTTCATCTTGGCACACATCAAATCTTTTTTTCTTCTCTTTCTCTCTTTTTCCTTTCCTTTCCTTTTTTCTTTTCTTTTCCTCTTTCCCTCCCTACCTTCCTCACTTCTTTCCTTCCCAAGACAGGGTTTGGCTCTGTCACCTGGGCTGGAGTGCAGTAATGCAAGCACAGCTCACTGCAGCCTCGTCCTCCCAGGCTCAAGTGATCCTCCTGCCTCAGCTTCCCAAGTAGCTGAGACTACAGGTATGTGTCACCATGCCCAACTGATTTCTTAATTTTTTGTTTGTTTGTTTGTTTGTATTAGACAGAGTCTCACTCTGTTGCCCAAGATGGAGTGCAGTGGTGTGATCTCGGCTCACTGCAACCTCCACCTCCTGGATTCAGGCAGTTCTCCTGCGTCAGCATCCCAAGTAGTTGAGATTACAGGCGCCTGCCATCGCACCCAGCTAATTTTTATATTTTTAGTAGAGACGGTGTTCCACCATGTTGGTCAGGCTGGTCTCTAACTCCTGACCTCAGGTGATCTGCCTGCCTCAGCCTCCCAAAGTGCTGAGATTACAGGCATGAGCCATGGTGCCCAGCTAATTTTTTAATTTTTTGTAGAGATGAAGTCTTGCTGTGTTGCCCAGCCTGGTCTTGAATTCCTGGGTTCAAACAATCCACCTGCCTCATCCTCCTAAAGTGCTAGGATTGGAGGCGTGAGTCACCACACCCGGCCAAGCCATACTTTCATTAAATGTTCTGCATGACTCTACCTTATCATGAGGCCATGAGTAAAGGCTGTGCCTCCTATCTCCAGGACCTACCACTGGTCAGATCCAACTGGTGCCTGAATAAACAAAAACATGACAGTGGTGACTAAAAGCCGCTCTAATCAAACATCAGGGTTCCCATTTAACAAGTTATCCTTTTCCTGGGAACCTTGGGACACTTATGGACCTGGAGCCAGAGGTCAAAGGTTCAGGGCTTCCTACGATTCTGATGTCAGAGGAGAAAAAGCCATAGCAGATGATTCAAATCTCTCCCTTCCTGTCTCCAGGCTGCGTGATGCCTTTTTCTAGAAAGTTCGACTGAGGACAATGCCCCCGTGTGGCATCCCATGTTCTGCCTCACCTTCTCTCACCTCTACCTTTCCCACCCCTGCCCCCAAAATAAAGCAGGGAGCACTTCAGAAGAAAGTTGACGGTGACCCAAGTTTAACACGAAGGCAGTCATTACCATGTCATGATGATGCATGTGAGAAACACTTAGCCCAAGTTCCAAAACACCACAAATGGTTTACCTTTTGTGCCACATAAACACCCTAAACTCAAGTTTTACTCAACAGTCATTACATGGGAAGAAAAACATTAAAGAGCATTGGCCTGCCTCTGCTAAGCTCCCATCCATCCAGCTCTTACAAAGAGGTAGGCATTCTTTCTAGCGACACAGCAAAACAACCACTGCTGAGGCTGAGCTGAAGTTATTTGGTGGCAATTAAAAGGAGCTGCCATAGGTACCCAAAGCAAACAACCCAATGCTCTCGCCAGGTGCCCGGCAATCACAGAGCAGGGACAGGCAAGGGAATTCTCAAATTATCCTCCCACGGCCTGCACAGGGGCACCATCCCACACCAAGCCTGGTTCAAGACACTGTATCAGTAGCAATTAAGAGGCCAATTATTTTCTGGAGTTTATATGCTAACTGATCTGAGTTATGGGCTGAACAGCTGGGCTTCTTGCTGATAACCCAGAGGCATGGAACAGAGAGAGCATTAGAACTGGAGAGGGGCTCTCCATCCATGTAGCCAGCAGTTCCCAGTCAGAGACGCTGTGCTCCTGAAGAAGATATCAGCAATGAGGCTGTCAGCTTCCAAAAGCCAACCAGAAATTGCACAGTGACCCAGAGTTCTTTCCTTCTGACTAAAGCATGGTAACACTGGTTGACCTAAATCTCTGATGGCCACTGGGAGATTAAAATATATACACACACACATATATTAAAAATATGTGGCTAGGCGCAGTGGCTCACGCCTGTAATCCCAGCACTTTGGGAGGCCAAGGTGGGCAGATCATGAGGTCAGGAGACCGAGACCATCCTGGCTAACATGGTGAAACCCTGTCTCTACTAAAAATACAAAAAATTAGCCAGGCATGGTGGTGGGCACCTGTAGTCCCAGCTACTCAGGAGGCTGAGGCAGGAGAATGGCATGAACCCACAGGCAGAGCTTGCAGTGAGCCGAGATCATGCCACTGCACTCCAGCCTGGGTGACAGCGAGCCTCCGTTCAAAAAAAAAAAATGTATATATAGTTTATTAAGATATGTATTTATATATATGCAATATGGTATCTGATATCTATTTTTACATATGTATATGCCCAGTTGATAAAAATATATCTCTCTGACTTCATTTTATAGAGTCAGAATTCATCTGACTTCTTAGTTTTATTTTATTTTATTTCTTCTTTTAAAGACGAAGTCTCACTTTGTCTCCTAGGCTGGAGTGCAGGAGTGCAATCATAACTCACTGCATTCTTGAACTCCTGGACTCAAGTGATCCTCCCGCCTCAGCCTCTTGAGTAGCTAAGACTACCGGCATACGGTACCATGCCTAGTTAATTTATTTTATTTTATTTGTAGGGACAGGGTTTTGCTATGTTGCCCAGGCTGGTCTCAAACTCCTGGACTCAACTGATCCTCCCACCTCAGGCTCCCCAGCTGCTGGGATTATAGTCATGAGTGATTGTGCCTGGCCTAACTTCTCAATATTTATTAATTGGTTTCTAAGAGAGAAACATATTTTTCAAGACATACGGTCTTCTAGGAGAAAAATAATTTTAAAATAATTTAAAGACTAAAGATAATTTAGTCTCCTTAAAATAAGTTCATTGGCCAAATAAGGAATCATAACCTACCTTAACCAGCTCTTAGAAAATCAGACCACTTGTTAGCAGAGTAAATGCTCTGAGAAGTCCTGCATTTAGGGAATGTTTAATTTGGGAGTTGCTACATGTAAGGCCATCGAGCCCTTGTGTCTCCTAATACCTCTCAATGCCCTGGGGAAACATGGCTCTAGGAGAAAATGTCCAGTCCTCCATCTAGAGTCCAATTCTGTCCAGAGAAATGATGAATTTGGTGAAACTTTCTAAAATCTCTTCCCCCTTTAGGGGTTCAGGTTTCCTAGTTGTGAAGTGATAAGAGTTATTAGAGTATTCTCTAACATCTCCACCCCTTCTTTTAAAGCCATTTTCATCCTAGAGACCCTATGTCCTGAAAGAATACATTTCCCTCTTGAAAGCCAATTAATCAATAAACAGTCTGACCACACATTAAAACTCTAGGCCTTGGAACAGGATGCTTCCAAACTTCTCCTTCCTTTCTCCTCCCAAAAGCCAACAACTTTCCAAATGAAGTGCCAGTGAAACCACAGGACCAGCGTGCATGGAGATTGGGTGGGAAAATATGCCTTGCTCCCAACTCAAAGAGCCTTGGCCCATTCAGATAAGTTCTCCTGCCAAGGATACTTAAATGGTTGAGAATGACCTAGAATGCAATCATCTGCCTAAAATAAACTCCAAGATGATGCAGTCCTGGTACATCAACATCTGCAATGAAGATTTACGGACCCAAAGGCAGCAGGCCTTGGAATTTAGCCCCAGTTGTGCCCTGAGCACAACCCTTGCTAGAGCCCTTGACAAAGTCTGCACAGCCATCTCCAACACAGTGCAAGTCAACTGTGGTGTTCCTTTTCTTTCTTTCTTTTTTTTTTTTTGGAGACAGTGTCACTCTGTTGCCCAGGCTGGAGTTCAGTGGTGCGATCTCAGCTCACTGCAACCTCTGCCTCCCAGGTTCAAGCAATTCTCTGCCTCAGCCTCCTGAGTAGCTGGGATTACAGGTGCCTGCCACCATGCCCCACTAATTTTTGTTTTTTTTAGCAGAGAAGGGGTTTCACCATCTTGACCAGGCTGGTCTTGAACTCCTGACCTCGTGATCCACTGACCTTGGCCTCCCAGAGTGCTGGGATTACAGGCGTGAGCCACTGCGCCCAGCCAAAGCTGTGGTGTTCTTCGCTCCCTCATAGAGATGTTAGGCTAAGAGGAGGTACAGACATACAAGTACCCTGGACTCATCCCTTCTTATCTGTCTTCCCCTCTGCACCCTGAGTTCCCTGACAATGCCAGGAACTGCTCTTCAACATCTTTGCATCCACAGAGGTAAGTTCAGAAAGATCATTTCTTGCTCCTGTTAAACCGTAGTGGTTGTTCAATGTTCTTGTTCTGCTGCCCGGAGGTCCCTCACCTTGGTAGCATCTTCTTTAGGTGAGAGTTCCAAGAGGGCTGTCTCTGTGGGGCATCTGGTCCATCTTCACATGCAGTGATAAGGCTCATAATAGAAAGCTTCCTGGTGATGTTTCTACCACACTTCTTTCCCAGTTCATCTCCAGAGCTTTGTCCAAAGAGTTTGTGCCTAACACCCACACGCGGGCACCAGCTGGGATGGGAACGTGTGTGTGCCTGTGCCTTTGCCTGTGTGCATGCCACAGAGAAGCAAAGCCAACGTTTTCCCAAGGTGACGCAGCAAATCAGCATGAGCAGGTTCCGCTGGGCACTCCACGCAGCCCTGCTTCTGTGAGCATGTAGACAGGAGGTCAACAACTCAAAACTGCAGTCCCCAGCTCTACCCCACTGTCCCTCTGCTGCCCCCGCTCTCCTGCTGTCTCGGCCCCTGCTCCCCACATCTCTCAAGAACATCTCTGTTTGTTTTGGACTCGCTATACACAAAAACTTCTCCACTCAGGGGGCATGAGGAGAGAGAACTGCGCTTGTTTAAAGGCGATCTCTTTTTAACGGCTGTAATCTTTAATTCATAACGGTCCTAGGAACCAGCGGTGGACAAGGGCTGAGAGCTGGCCCCCCTTTTTCAGGGTTTTAAAACACAAGCGGCTGCACAGGAAGTTGGTTTTCACAAAGGCAAAAGAGAGAAAAACATACTAATTCACAAGCAATGGCTTCAAGCCCCCCATTTCAAGTCTTGTGATAGCTGCCAAGTGGTCCGACTGTGACCACAGCTCCCTGTGTGTGAGTTGGGGGGGCAAGGGCTTTGCTGCATTATTCAGAGGCTGACCACAAAACCATCTTTTGTGCAAAGTTACCACAGAGAGAGACCATTTCATATACAAGCTGCAATAGACAGCTGGCTGTACTCTAAAAGAAAGGGAAGCTCTAATACAAGCCCCAGAGCCACATGAAGAGGCGTGAGGAGGGAACTCAAAGTCTCTGAGCATCTCCCATGCACCTGAATGAGAGCTAGGCATGCTGTAAGAACTTCCTAAGGTGGGTGGGAAAATCAGGCTCTCAGACGTTACTGAACAGCTTCAAGGTCATGGCAGGAATAGGGTTTCACTCAGGTCTTCCACGCCTGTGACAGGAGCAGCAGCAGATAGGGCTGGCATGCAGAGGTGAGTCGAAGCCCCAGATGGAACGATGCTAGCGGTACCCCTCTTCCCTAGCCAGAGGGGCTGCACTGTTACCTCTACTGGCTTTAATCTAGTGAAGACCTCAAGCACCACATGGGCTACTTGCCTATGAAGAACTCTAGTCCATGGCAAAGGTCCAAAGCCACACACCCAGGTCAAAGGAGATCTCGAAAACACATGCCGTGGCTCACGCCTATAATTCCAGCACTTTGGGAGGCCAAGGCTGGCAGATCACCAGGTCAGGAGATACAGACCATGCTGGCCAACATGGTGAAACCTCGTCTCTACTAAAAACACAAAAATTTGCCAGGCATGGTTGCGGGCACCTGTAATCCCAGCTACTCAGGAGGCTGAGGCAGGAGAATCGCTTGAACCAAGGAGTCAGAGGTTGCAGTGAGCCGAGATCGTGCCACTGCACTCCAGCCTGGATGACAGAGCAAGACTCTGTCTCAAAAAAAAAGAGAGAAGAAGAAAGAGAGAGAGAGAGAGAAAAAGAAAGAAAGAAAGAAAGGAAAGGAAAGGAAAAGGAAAAGAAAGAAAACACATGCCTTCAGCAGCTACAGGGAAGACGAGGAGGGCTGGAACCACTCATGACTGCCCTTGAGAACAGTAAATGGAAGCACACGGCCATTGGACACCAGCACCATCGTGGCGACACTGGATGGTGGGCCTCTCACTATCCACAGTTCCTGGTAGTTTTGGGGGCTGCCAAAGGCACATATTAATTAATCATCACTCTGCCCCGAGCTCCATCATTTCAATAACATACTGAGCCAACGTGCTCAAGATCTGCACAGAGCTCCTGGAGCAAGCCAGTCCTCTCCACTCAGCCCTTGGGTGGCTGTTTATTTCACTGAGCCTTCTGCCCTGTGAATGAGGGCTCCCAGCCAGGTATCAGCCTTGGCTGCCAATGGGTGGGTAATAGCACACAAGGTCATGCAGCCCTCTCTTCCCAGAGAGGTACTCATCCAACCAGTGGTTTTTGATGAGAAAGATAAAGGCATGAGCTCTGGGATCAGGCAGTTTGGAACCTGGCTCTGCCAATTCCTGGCTTTTTGATCTCAAACAAATTACTGTAGCCCAATCCCTCACCTGTAGAGTGGGAATGATAACAGTACCCATCCCGAGGATGGTGTTGAGAATTAACCCATTTATGCCACAGGTTACAAATTTTTTGTGTGAAAAATCAGACCTTGGTGATGACCTTGAGCAGTGGGATATAAATAACTCCCACAAGCTTAGCGTTCTGATAATGGAACACTTGGCAGAGATGGGTTAAATGAGGTAAGAGAAAAGCATGCCTGGCACAGGGTATTTGCTGTACACAGGCAAATGCTTGCGTCTGCTTGAGCGTCTATTCTGATGTTGGCATTAAACTTCTTGCTTTGTCCCTCTACTACGCCAAAATGAGACACAAAACCAAGTGTCCCATGATACTGTTGACTTCTCACCACATAGGAAGTTCTAGGGATATGGCTTAACCCTGAATCATCAGTTTATAAGGCCTGTGGTGCTCATCACCTGGGCAGCAAAAGAAGGGAGAGCAAGCCTCAGTCACTGTCACAAGATGCTCCAAAAATCAAGATGGCAGCACTGCAGGGAAGTGACCACAAGCAAAAGCAAGAAGCCCCTCAGGCCAGGCTTAGTGGCTCACGACTGTAGTCCTAGCACTTTGGGAGGCTAAGTTGGGCAGATTGCTTGAGGTCAGGAGTTCAAGACCAGCCTGACCAACCTAATGAAACCCCATCTCCACTAAAAATACAAAAATTAGCCAGGTGTGGTGGCGCACACCCATAATCTCAGCTAATCAGGAGGCTGAGGCAGAATTGCTTGAACCCAGGAGGTGGAGGTTGCAGTGAGCCAAGATTGTACCACTGTACTCATCTGGGCGACAAAGCAAGACTCCGTCTTAAAAAAAAAAAAAAAGTCCCTCAACCAGAAACAAGCCCTCAGCCAGCACTGGCCTGGCAGTTCTGTTCCCTATCAGCCATGCAGAATCCTTCCCCAATCTGAGCTTAGAACCCGCATCCAAATCCCAGTTCCCCACTTCTCAGCTGTGACACTGAAAGTAGAACCTGAACCTCTCTAGGTCCTCCCCTGTAAGACAAGGGTGATGACAGAACCAATGAGCTGGTAAGAGGAACACGTAAGATCAAGTACAAAACACACTTTGCTCAGCTCCTGGCCTGTTCTAGGTATTAAAGAAAAGTATTTATTATTATAATAACTGCAAAAATGAGAGAATTCAGGCCTTCTCTCTTCAAATTTGAACGATCTTAGAGAGTAATCTTTTCAAGTACAAGGTCTTCCCTCCCACTTTTATTTGTAAGTCCAGAAAACACAGTCCACATTTAATGATCCTAATGTACAGAGTGGAAGCAAGCAGATGGATTGCTAAGACTGCTGCAACAATTTGGCTGCCCCTCACAAGTCCAGGACCCGCTAACGGGCCTCTGGCCTGGCATGGGACACACCAACCAGCAGGCAAAAGGCCTGACTTCTAGTCCTGGCTCTGCCACTGGTATGCTTGCAGACAAGGTGGCCTGGGGAAGTTGCTTGTCCTCTCTGAGGATGGACAGGGGTTCCTGTGGTCACTTCTGGCTGATTGCAGTCAACTGCTCCCCCTCTGGAGGAGGCTTCCTGCTGTCCTGGTGGAGAAGAGAAGAGGGCTGCAAGATGCATTGCCCAGAGAGTCACAGGAAAGAAGGCCAGAACCCGCCTCCCAGACACCAGCTGGGTGAACCTCCATTTCCTGTCTAGGGAAGCTGGCCAAACAGGTTAACCATTACCATGTCTTCTCACTGGAGCCTGAGGGATGAGGGCGTGGTCACAGGTGCCCACCTTGGGAAAGTTGGATTTGAGGACATGGGAGAGCTACTCCTCACTAAAGAAAGAGAAGAGGACATCCCCCTTGAGAATGGTCAGCAAAGCTTGGAGGGGTCAGGGCTTCTTGTCTGCACAACTTCCTCATGCCCTGATCCTCCTCTTCCCCAAGGCTTCATTTTGGAACTGGCTAGCCAGCTGATGAGGGTGACAGACTGCCCTGTCCCTTCCCTCTTTCTGAAAGGATCAAACTGCCTCTACTGGACAGCAGTTGTGAAGAGTTTTAAAGACTAGAGCTTCACAAGGATGTGAGGAGGAAGGCTGGTCAGGGCAGCTCTGCTAGTCTCACTGCTATTCCTGAATCGCAGTGTGGCTTTCTCAAAATCTGCAGCTCCAACTTTCCACCTTAAACGTCAGACAGCAGCAAAGCACTGGAGCAATTTTCTCAGCTGGCCTCAGAGCAGAAGTAGAAGCAGGTGAGAATGAGATTAAGGACCCATTTTCTGTGAAGATCCAGCAACAGCCACAAGACTTCTGCTCTCAGAAAAAAGGTTGGAGAGTCTCACTGTCCAAAGATGCCATGCCCAGGCTGGCACCTGAAGCTGCAGAAATGTCACAGGACAGCTGTGATGGCTGTGACATGATGGGCTGATCTCAGCATGTTGCTTCCGAAACAACCGGTTCTTTGAAGGTGCCTTCCTCCAACACCATCACTTACATCTGCTGACTTATTTAGCGAAGGATCTCTATTGTGCATTTCAGGACAAAGGAGGGGGTGGCTTCTCCGAGAAATCCTCCTTAAATGTGCACCCACATGCATGCACATACCCACATCCTCACACATTCACATGCTCAAAACCCCGCAATGGGCACAGACGTCTCGCAGAGAATTCATCCTACATTCCTAGTTCTGAGAGGTGTCGGGGTCCGGCTAAAGGCACAGGAAGCTCAAGTCAGTCACAGTATCTGGTACTCAATCAACCCCCAACCCTTAGCTCCTCTGGATACTTACCTGTACCCTCCAACTATCCATCTTCTCAATCTTAACCCAGATTATGAGCAATCGAGGAAGCTTCACAAAGCCCAAAGAGAACTAAGAGAAGAAGGTGCAAACGCCACCACCACCCGCTGGACCATCCAACCCCATGTTAAAAAAAACCTGTCCATCAACTCTTCTCTCCCCTCTTCCTCCAGCTAAGGCTCAGGAAAGGATAGAGGAAAAGGTGAAAAGTTTTGGGAGGGTGGACAGTCTGAGAAAACAATACAATATTATTTTCTCTGAGTATACAGAAGAGTATAAATGTGCGGAGTATATAAATGCACAGAAAAATCTCTGTTATAAATATGCAAATAAGACCAAGGGTGGTGGCGGGGGCAGGGGCAGAATTGTACAAAGGGACTTTACTCATTTTTTTTTTTTTTTCCTGAGATGCAGTCTTGCTCTGTCACCCAGGCTGAAGTGCAGTGGTGTGATCTTGGCTCACTGCAGCCTCTACCTCCCGGGTTCAAGTGAATTCTCCTGCCTCAGCCTCCAGAGTAATTGGGATAACAGGCATGCACCACCATTCCTGGCTAATTTTCATATTTTTATGGGGTTTTGCCATGTTAGCCAGGCTGGCCTCAAACTCCTGGCCTCAAGTGATCTGCCCGTCATGGCCTCCCAAAGTGCTGGGCAGGCATAAGCCACAATACCCAGCCAACTTTCGCCTTTTCTATGAGGTTTAAATTTTTTTCTAAGGAAAGTGACTTCTTATACTACTTTATGTAATTTAACAAAGGTCTCTCTCTCTCTCTCTCTCTCTCTCTCTCTCTCTCTCTTTCTTTCTTTCTGCTGGGAAATACCATATCCAGTTGCTAAAGGAAATAAATCTTTTTTCTCCCTCTCATTTTTCATTTTAAAGAAAGGAAAGAAAACCGTATTCCCCTCCAATGTTGAATTTGCTGAAGGTCAAATTCTAGTGCCTATAAACTTTGATGATGTCCTATAATCTACTATTTTTTACAGGTGCTACAGCTTTTTTTTTTTTTTTTTTTTTTTTTTTTTTTTTTTGAGACAGAGTCTCACTCTGTCGCCAGGCTGGAGTGCAATGGTACTATCTCACTGCAACCTCCGACTTCCTGGTTCAAGTGATTCTCCTGCCTCAGCCTCCTGAGTAGCTGGGATTCAGGCACATCCCACCATGCCCAGCTAATTTTTGTACTTTTAGTAGAGACGGGGTTTCACCATGTTGGCCAGAATGGTCTTGATCTCCTGACTTTGTGATCTGCCCACCTGGGCCTCCCAAAGTGCTGGGATTACAGGCATGAGCCACCATGCCTGGCTGGTGCTACAGCTTTTAATAGCAAAAGTAATTTTTCATTGCTCATTTACAGCATGGAAAGGGAAAAATATCTGTTGGCTCTGACGTGTCTACACTAAAACACTTTATTTTCCTTTCTAGTCAATAAGTGAACTAAAATTTACTTCTTGAAAATAGATGCATATGTCTATAATGGACATATAACCTACGTGTCTACGATCAAGCCTTGGGGAAAAACAATAAAATAAAGATAAACACACAGAGAGTGGCCAATACCATCCGCTAACAGAGCCTGACTTTATTAAATATATCTACGTTTGAGAAACCACTGGTCCACAAGGTCAAAGATTTCTTAGGTCACCAACCAATAAAAAGAAACAAATTCTAGCAATCCCAGTCCTCCACACGTGTGAAGAAAATTCCAGAGTGAGGAAGATCTGTCACTTTGGGGCTACGAACCATGACAGGGGTGGAGAAGGAGGGGGGATAGAGATGAGACTAGGAGGAAGCTAGGCAGCTCCATCCTTCTAAAGAGGGGCCTCACTCAAGCCTCAAGCAGGCTGAGTGAGTGCATCCTGGCGCTGACACAGGACACAGTATTGGCATTCCTGTAAAAACAATGGCGGTGGAGGGAGGATGCAAGGGTAAGTAGGTAGGTACTGGCATGTCATGAAAAGTGCATTGGCCTTGGAGTTTGATATGTGGGTGTCAACCCTAGCTTGGCTTTCAGCCAACAACACAATAATGATGCCCTTCATGATAACAAAGAATATTAAACATTTGAGCATTTACTACATATCTGCCAGGCATCATGCTAGGCCCTCGGCATGCATGACCTTGTGTGATCCTCGCTCCAATCCTCCACTTGTTCCTAACGATTATCCCCATTTTGCAGATGAGGAAGCTGAGGCTCAGGCTGGTTACATAGAGAGGCAAAGGTCCAAGCTAGTAAGTGGCTGGTGACATCATGACAGTGCCACCTTAACCTCTCTAGGCTTTCCTTGCTGCGCCTCACCTGGTTTCGAGGCTCCTAGAGCCAACACAAAGAATAAAAGTCCAATAACCCAGTTGTTACCCAACATGCTCCTGCTACTGGAGGGGAGGCCCAGGAACCAGCATACCTGGGTCCCAAGGAAGGCAGAGCAGAACAGCCAGACCTGGGAGTCCTCCCCTGACATTCACACATCTCCCTGGCTTCACCAAACAGGGAACCAGCATGGAATGTTTGTTACTAACAGTCTGGACAGCAGAAATCCATGCTTCCCGCTGCTGTGTGGCTCTGATGGGGGTGAGGGCCATGGGAAGAGAAACCTGTTCCATACACCCACGGGCAGGCTCCCTGCCAAAACCCGCCACACACCGTCTTCCTGTTCATTTTGCCTCATGGATGATTTTTATTTTTATTTTTATTTTTTTTAATTTTTTTTATTTTTTTTTTTGTTATTTTATTTTTTTTTTTTATTATACTTTAAGTTCTAGGGTACATGTGCATAACGTGCAGGTTTGTTACATATGTATACTTATGCCATGTTGGTGTGCTGCACCCATCAACTCGTCAGCACCCATCAATTCATCATTTATATCATGTATAACTCCCCAGTGCAATCCCTCCCTCCTCCCCCCTCCCCCCTCCCCATGATAGGCCCCAGTGCGTGATGTTCCCCTTCCCGAGTCCAAGTGATGTCATTGTTCAGTTCCCACCTATGAGTGAGAACATGCGGTGTTTGGTTTTCTCTTCTTGTGATAGTTTGCTAAGAATGATGGTTTCCAGCTGCATCCATGTCCCTACAAAGGACGCAAACTCATCCTTTTTTATGGCTGCATAGTATTCCATGGTGTATATGTGCCACATTTTCTAATCCAGTCTGTCACAGATGGACATTTGGGTTGATTCCAAGTCTTTGCTATTGTGAATAGTGCCGCAATAAACATACGTGTACATGTGTCTTTGTAGTAGAATAATTTATAATCCTTTGGGTATATACCCAGTAGTGGGATGGCTGAGTCATATGGTACATCTAGTTCTAGATCCTTGAGGAATTGCCATACTGTTTTCCATAATGGTTGAACTAGTTTACAATCCCACCAACAGTGTAAAAGTGTTCCTATTTCTCCACATCCTCTCCAACACCTGTTGTTTCCTGACTTCTTAATGATTGCCATTCTAACTGGTGTGAGATGGTATCTCATTGTGGTTTTGATTTGCATTTCTCTGATGGCGAGTGACGATGAGCATTTTTTTCATGTGTCTGTTGGCTGTATGAATATCTTCTTTTGAGAAATGTCTGTTCATATCCTTTCCCCACTTTTTGTGGGGTGTTTGTTTTTTCTCGTATATTTGTTTGAGTTCTTTGTAGATTCTGGATATAGCCCTTTGTCAGATGAGTAGGTGCGCAAAAATTTTCTCCCATCTGTAGGTTGCCTATTCACTCTGATGGTAGTTTCTTTTCTGTGGCAAAAGCTCTTTATTTAATAATCCCATTTGTCAATTTTGGCTTTTGCTGCGTGCTTTTGGTGTTTTAGACATGAAGTCCTTGCCCATGCCTATGTCCTGAATGGTACTACCTAGATTTTCTTCTAGGGTTTTTATGGTATTAGGTCTAACATTTAAGTCTCTATACCATCTTGAATTAATCTTGATATAGGGGTAAGGAAAGGATCCAGTTTACAGCTTTCTACTAGGCTAGCCAATTTTCCCAGCAACCATTTATTAAATAGGGGAATCCTTTCCCCATTTCTTTCGGTTTCCTCAGGTTTGTCAAGATCAGATGGCTGTAGATGTGCGGTATTTTTCTGAGGACTCTGTTCTGTTCCATTGGTCTATAGCTCTGTTTTGGTCCAGTACCATCTGTTTTGGTTACTGTAGCCTTGTAGTATAGTTTGAAGTCAGTAGCGTGACCATCCAGCTTTGCTCTTTTGACTTAGGATTGTCTTGGCAATGCGGGCTCTTTTTGTTGGTCCATATGAATTAAAACATGTTTTTTCCAATTCTGTGAAGAAACTCATTGGTAGCGATTGATGGGGATGGCATTGAACATAAATAACCTGGGGAGTAGGGCCATTTTCACATATTGATTCTTCCATCCATGAGCATGTATGTTCTTCTTTTGTTGTGGCCTCTTTTTTCACTGATTGTATATTAGAAAACCCACCTCTGCACCCAAAATCCCTTAAGGCTAGACAACTTCAGCAAAGTCTAAGGATACAAAATTAATGTGCAAAAATCACAAGCATTCTTATACACCAGAACAGACAAGCCGAGAGCCAAATCAGGAATGAACTTCCATTCACAATTGCTTCAAAGAAAAACCTACCAGATCCAGCTTACAAGGGATGTAAAGGACCTCTTCAAGGAGAACTCATGGATGATTTTTAAAGCTTTTAATTGTCCTAATAAATTACCTACATGTACATGATTGTTACAATAGTTCATTAATTTTTCTCTCGAGCATCTAAGCTGTTTATCCAGAAGTGTTAAGGAAAGAAAAAACATGTCAGGCAGGCACTTCTCACACACTCTGGGCTGGGGCAAATTAATGCTTATGGGATTGCTTTCCCACACCACAAACATTAGGGATTCTTTATTTCATCTGAGCAAATCGTCTTTCAGCAAGGCTAGAAGAGGATGCTCACCTGCAACTGCCCACGGTGGAAGCAGCACACCATGCCTGCCGCCCCGTGTCAGTAACTTGTAAATGTATTCCACTCCTTTGGCTCAATCCTAAACGGATAGTCCTCAGTGCTCACAACTTGCTCCACCAACAGGAGAGACCGTCAGTGATATTTCAGATGAAGGGCTTCTTGGTATCTGAGGCTTCCACAGATACCAAGAATTATCCGGGTCTTATCTCTATCCCCACTCCTTCTCCCCCCCTGTCATGGTTGATAGGCCAAACAGAAGTAAATTGTCAGTGTCAGTGGGGGCTGGGGAAGATAAAGGAAGACGGTGATGACAAATGTGTCATTCCAGAAGTCAAGCAGGTGGTTCCAAGTGCAATGGCATAGAATGCAGGCACTGGGTCATGCAGTCCTCAGGGGACGGATCCTCTGGACTTCCCGTTGTCGAGAGGGGAAGGGGGCTTCTGGGAGATTGGTATAAAACCGGAGACCCCCCCCCCCCCCACCTGCCTGCTCACTACACATATTTATCCCAACCCTGGGTCTGACTGCACAGCTGTGTCAGCCGCCGTACTCGGTGACAGGAGGAATCAGGACTCAGATAACACATGGAACAGGTCTCCACAACTGGTTCCTGCATCCTGGGGGCCGCCCTTCCAGAGAAGGGTTTGAAATTTAAAACTAACTTAAGCTGGCACAGTGGGCTTGCTCCTGAAACCCAGTTACTTGGGAGGCTGGGCAGGAGAGATTTCTTGAGACCAAGAGTTCAAGACCAGCCCAGGCAACATAGGGAGATACCAACTACAAAAATAAATAAATGACAAAACAAAATAAAAAAAACTGCAGAGCATGGCAGCACACACCCCATAGCCGACGACTGGGAGGCTGAGGTGGGAGGATCCTTGAGCCCAGGAGTTGAGGCTGCAGTGAGCTATGATCGTGGCCACTGCATTCCAGCCTGGGTGATACAGTGAGACCCTATCTCTAAATAAGTAATAAATACTTTAAACAATTTTCTAAATTTGTACTGTGGCAGTTGAGATGCTCAGCTTTGTTGTCAGTGACGGTCAATCTCTGGCAGCACATGGATTTTGGGAGCCAACTTTTATGTAGCACCTTGCATCAAAGCTATGTGAAGGCATCTATACATAAAGTCCAAGCTTCAAGGTGTGTGCCCCAACCTGACCCCACGCTTCTTCCCAAAAGGTTAATTCTTGCCACACCAGATGATTGGTTGGTGTCTCTTAACACCTGTGCCTTTTGTCCGTGTGGGTTCTTCTGCTGCAAAGTTCTTCCCATTCACTGTTCTATCCAACTCCGATCTCACTTCAGAGCCCCGCTTTTTATTCCCCTGAGGAGCCATTCAAGTCAACGATGTTCCACAGCATGGAGGGCATCTTCGTTGACAGTTTAGTGGCACTGTAAGAACATCCCTGGAGTTGAACGGATGCTTGACCTTCCTCCAACGTTGTCCCTCAAGGTACGACAGTTGAGCACTTCTTTCTGGTGGCCTAACAGGGAAAGGCCCTATCTATGTGCCCGGCATCTTCAACATTGAGACAAGTGGCGGAGAGCCCCAAAGGGGGCCATCTGTGCAGGGACAGAACATCCCACTGTTTTGCCTGCAGTAGGTCCTTCACTTGAGCTTCTTAGGGCGCTGCGAATTCTTCCTTCTGATTGTCCCCTGGCAGAGCCCCTGATCTGGTCCTGCCATGTCACCAACCTCCCACTTTGGAGGCTGAGGTGGGTGGATCATTTGAGGTCAGGAGTTTGAATCAGCCGGCCACATGGCAACCCCGTCTCTACAAAAATACACAAATAGCACGGTGTGGTGTGGTGCAGGGCTTATAATCCCAGCTACTTGGAAGACTTGAAGGCATGAGAATCACTTGAACCAGAGAGGCGATGTTGCATACCTGAGAACATGCCCTGCACTCCAAGCCTGAGGACAGAGTGAACTCTGTGTCAAGAAAAAGAAAAGAAAATAAAAGAAAAACCAAGGAAATTAGACCATTATGTGTCGCAGTGGCTCACACCCTGTAATCCCCAGCACTTTGGGAAGCCGAGGTAGCAGATCACCTGAATCGGAGTTCAAGACCAGAATGGCCAACATGGTAAACCCGTCTCTACTAAAATACAAAATTAACTGGGTATGGTGGCAGGCACCTGAGGCTGAGGTAGAGATTTCTCATATCCAGGAGGCAGGTTACAGTGAGCTGAGATTAGTGCAACTGCACTCCAGCCTGGGTGACAGAGTGAGACTCCATCTCCAAAAAATAAAAAGAAAAGGGATAGGCCAATTAATAATTGGGCTGGGCTCAGTGCTCATGCCTGTAATACCAGCCTTGGGAGGATAAAGAGGTAGGATCACTTGAGGCTAGGAGTTAAAGACCAGCATCTGCAACTAGTGATACCCCATCCTCATAAAAATAAATAAAATTAGCTGGGTGTGGGTAGCAGCACCGTGTGGTCCCAGATCCTTTCAGAGGCTGAGGTAGGAGGATCTGTGAGCTCAGAGGTCAAGGTTGCAGTGAGTCATGATTTGTGCCACTGTATTCCGCCTGGGCAAAAGGGCAAGACTCTGTCTCAAAAAAATATAATCATAATAACAAAGAAAAAAACCAAAATCGCCTCGAGTGTTCAGGGGAACTTCATAATCGTTAAGGGTGAGTGAAAAAGGCATGTTAAAGTTGAGATAGGCCAAAAGCTAGTTTTTTGCATGTTAGCCAGGTTGGTAATGCAAAGAAAAGTTATTGAAGGAAATTAAAAGTGCTACTCCCATGAACATGCAAATGGTGAAGAAGGAAACAGCTTTATTGCTATAAGGAGAGAGTTTTAGGTTCAGAATAGAAGTCACACCAGCCACACACATTCCCTGAAGGCAAAGCCTAATTCTGAACAAGGCCCTAACTCTCTTCAATTCTGTAAACGCTAAGAAAGGTGAAGAAGCTGTAGAAACAGTTTGAGTCTACCAGCGGTGGATTCATGAGTTTTAAGGAAAGCAACATCTCCATAAGGTAAAAGTACAAGTAGAGGCAAGTGGGCGGATTGCTGAGGCCCAGGCATTAAGGCTGCTTGAGCTATAATTATGCCACTGCACTCAAGCCTGGTAACAGAGCAAACCTGCTCTTGTGGGGAGTAAAACAAGGCACATTGAAACAGCAAATGCTTATGTAGAAGCTAAGATAATTGATGAAATGGCTTGCTAAATAAATTCAATGGAGACAAACAGCCTTCTTCCATTGGCGAAGATGCCATCTTAGACTTTCACACTAGAGAGAGCAGTCAGTGCCTGGCTCAAAGGACGAGTGACTCTCTTCTTAGGGCTAATGCAGCTTGTGACTTTAAGCTGAGCCAGTACTCATTTACCATTCCAAAATCTTAAGCCCCCTAAATTATGCTAACCCTACCATACATGTGTCCTAGAAATTGAAACACAAGTCAGAATGACAACACAACTGTTTACAGCAATGCTTTACTGATTTTTTTACTCCTTTATCATGTAACCGACATTTTACTAATATTTTAGCCCACTGTTGAGATCTACTGCTCAGAAAAAAAGAATTCTTTTCAAAATATTACTTCCACTGACACCACACCTGTCACCCAGAGCTCTGATGGAGATGTTAGGAATTAATGTTTCGTGGCTGCAACATCTATTCTGCAGCCGTTGGATCGCAGAGTAATTTCACTCTCTTTTTTTTTTTTTTTTTTTTCCGGCAGGGTCTCACCCTGTCATGAAGGCTGGAATGCAGTAGCATGATCATGGCTCAATCCAGCCTGACCTCCTGGCCTCGTGTTATCATCCCACCTCATCCCCCAAGTAGCGGAATTAAAGGCACGAGCCACCATGCCCAGCTGATTCTATATTTTTTAATGAGCAGGTTTCACCATGTTGCCAGGCTGGTCTTAAACTCCTGACCTCGAGTGATCCACCCCGTACGCCCAAAGTGCTGGGATTACAGGTGTGAGCCACTGTGCCCCCCTCAAATTTCAAGCCTTACTTTTAGGAATACATTTCCTCTTTAAATTTACTTTTTTTTTTTTTTTTTTTTGCTTTTAAGACAGGGTCTTACTTTGTTGCCCAGCTGGTGTTAAACTCCTGGGGTCAAGCGATCCTCCTGCCTAGCCCCCCAAAGTGTTGGATTACATGTGTGAGCCACCACCAGCCAGCCAAGAAATGCACATCCAAGGCTCTTGCGGCATATTATATATTATTTCCTCTGATGGGTTTGGGGAAAGTAAGTTGAAAACCATTGGAAAGGATTGACCACCTAGATGCCATTAGAAACATTCATGGTGTCTATAACAGAAGGTAAAAACATCAATATTAACAGTAGTTTGGGCCGGGTGCAGGGGCTCACACTATAATCCCAGCACTTTGGGAGGCCAAGGTGGGTGGACACTGAGGTCAAGAATTTGAGACTAGCCTGACCAACGTGGTGAAACCTGTCTCTCATTGAAAATACAAAATTAACTGGGCGTGCTGGCAGGCCCTTAATCCTAGCTACTTGGGGAGGCTGAGGCAGAGAATCACTTGAACCTTGGAGGCAAACGTTGCAGTAAGTTGAGATCGTGCATGCACTCCAGCCTGGGTGGACAAGAGTGAAACTCTGTCTCAAAAAAACCAAAACAGTATGTTTGGATGAAATGATTTCAATTATTGGCCAGGGCAGTGCTCACACCTGTAATCCCAGCACTTTGGAGGCTGAGCCAATGGATCACTGGAGGGCAGGATTCGAGACCAGCTGGCCAACATGGTGAAACCCCAACTCTACTAAAATGTTCATGGATGATTTTGAAAGGTTCAGTAATTCAGTAGAGGGAATAACTGCGGTGTGATAGAAAGAGCAAGAAAACTAAAATTAGAAATGCAGCCTGAAGATAGGAGGAACGGCTGCAATATCAGGATAAACTAAACATAATTGCTTTCTTCTTATGGATGAGCAAAAAGTGTTTTTTCTTTCTTTTCTTTCTTTTTTTGAGATGCAATCTATTCTGTGAAGATGCTGTTAACATTTTGAAATAACAAAGGATTTAGATAATACATAAACTTATTAAGTCATGGCAGGATGGAGGGGATGACTTATATATTTATTTATGATGAATGAGTCTCGCTCTGTTACCAGGTTGTAGTGCAGTGGCACGATCTCCGCCCACTGCAACCTCGCCCCCAGGTTTCATGCATCTCTCCGCCTTCAGCCTCCGAGTAGCTGGGGCTACAGACACGCGCCACACCACACCCCCACTAACTTTTGTATTTTAGAGATGGGTTTCAACATGTTGGCCAGGCTGGTCTGAACTCTGACCTTAAGTGATCCACCTGCCGCGGCTCCCAGTGCTGGGATGAAGGCATGACCCACCTTGCCTGGCGATGGACATCAATTTTAAAAGATTATTCTATGGGTCAAATGCTATCAACAAGCGTCACAGAGGGTCTCACGTTTCACCCAGGCTGATGCAGAGGTGCAATCACATCTCACTGCAGCCTCAACCTCTGGGACCGAATGATCCTCCCATGCGCCTCCCAAGCAGCGGGGACCTACAGGCAGTGCTACTTAGTCTGGCTCATTTAAAAATTATTTTTGTAGAGACCGGGTCTCATTATGTTGCCCAGCTGAGGCAAGACCCTTTCTAGCAAAAAGATGTGCTGCTTGCCGAAGGCTCAGGTGATTGTTAGCGTGTTTAGCAATAAAGTACTTTTAATATATGTTTTTAAAACTTTTAAAGGCACAATGCAGTGCACACTTTGACTACAGTATAGTAAGACATACAGTTTTTGAGACGGAGTCTCCCGCCTTGTCACCCAGGCCGGGGTGCAGTAACGTGATCATGGAGCACTGAAGCTTCACTGTCCCAGGCTCAAGTGATTCTCCCATCTCAGCCCTCTGAGCCACTGGGACTGCAGGCATGTGCTTCCACACCTGGCTAACTTTGCATTTTTTTTGTAGATATGGAGTTTTGCCATGTTGTACTGTCTGGTTTCAAACTCCTGAGCTCAAGCAATCCACCTGCCTCAGTCTCCCAAAGTGCTGGGATTACAGGCATGAGCCTCTGTGCCTGACTGTAAATTTAACTTATCTACTGGAAAACCAAAAAATTCATTTCACTAGCTTTATTGCAATACTTGCTTTATTGGGGTGGTCTGGAATGAGAGCCTTCAGTAACTCCCAAGTTGTGCCTGTATACAAGTCAGTGGTTTTTAATATATTCAGAGTTGTACAACCATCACCACAATTAACTTTAGAACATTTTTATCACCCTCAAACCAAGAACCCAAAAGAGATTCATTAGCAGTCACTCCCCATCTTCCCTGAACCTCTTCATTCCTAGGCAACCATTAGTCTGCTGTTTGTTTCTGTAAATATTCTGGACATTTCATGTGAACAGAATCACACAATAAGTGTTTTTTTGTGACTGACTTCTTTTAGCCTGTTCAAGGTTCATATAAGTTTTCTTTGATATTTTGTGTTGTTGTTATTTAAAAGACAGGGTCTTGATCTGTCACCCAGGCTGGAGTGCAGTAGTATAGTCATAGCTCACTACACCCTCGAATGCCTGGCCTCCCGAGTAGCTGTGATAACACCTACTCAGCTGTTATCCTGTTTTGGCCTCCTGAGCAGCTGGGATAACAGTCATGTGCCAATTGTGCCCAACTTGAAAATATGTGTGTTAATGACTTTTTGCCACTGTTGTATTATACAGATAGGGATGAGGAAGAAATGACCAAATGAGATGACAAAAGAGATATCAAACAGACACTGCAAGGAAAGGCCCTCTAAAGATAAGGTGTTTATGACTACTGTGTTCTTTATAATATGGTGATATCTTACATCATCTCAACATAACACAGTTGTGAAGATATTTGTCCTTATCATTTAAATTACCACTAAGTAAAATTCCGTCAGTTGTTTTGTGGGCTGCGTCAGATAACTAGTGTGTCTGATTCCTTTCTCTCATATTCATACACCAATAACTCATTTTAGCTAGGATGAAGCAAATATCTTATTAGATTATTGCTATTTTATGCACAGTCCCCGTTTCTCACTTTTCAGGCGTAAAAAATGTGAATACTATGTCTTCTACTTCTCATTTCTTAGGAAAAGAAAAGACTCAAATAATCACAATTAACAGATATCTGTTAATGGCTTTTGTTTATTGTTATTTATTTTTTTTTATTATACTTTAAGTCTAGGGTACATGTGCCTAGCGTGCAGGTTTGTTACATATGTATACTTGTGCCATGTTGTGTGCTGCACCCATCAACTCATCAGCACCCATCAATTCATCATTTATATCAGGTATAACTCCCAATGCAATCCCTCCCCCCTCCCCCCTCCCCATGATAGGCCCCAGTGTGTGATGTTCCCCTTCCCAAGTCCAAGTGATCGCATTTGTGGTTACCTTTTTGAAAAGGATTTGGAAGAAATATTTTACTCCTGGACTACAATTTCTCGGGCTCAGGTAATCTACTTGTGAATATTTAAAAGGAAAACATTTTTTAGTAACTTTTCAAAAAGTTACCTTTTCCAATGAAAGTTAATAGGGTCAGGTGCGGTGGCTCACACCGTAATCCCGCACTTTGGGAGGCCGAGGCAGGTGGATCACGAGGTCAGAGATCGAGATCCTCCTGGCTAACACCGTGAAACCCCTCTTTTCTGAAAATACAAAAAAATAGCTGAGAGGCATGTGGGGGGGTGCCTGTAGTCCCAGCTACCGGAGGCTGAGGCAGGAGAATGGTGTGAACCAGGAGGCAGAGCTTGCAGTGAGCCGAGATCACACCACTGCACACCAGCCTGGGTGACAGAGTGAGACTGTCTCAAAAAAAAAAAAAAAAAAGAAAAGTTAATAGAACTTCTGTTGACTTTTTGATATATTAAAGCAATATAGAACATCTCTGGGGGCGGCGGAGCAAGATGGCCGAATAGGAACAACTCCAGTCTCCAACTCCCAGCGCGAGCGACACAGAAGACCAGTGATTTCTGCATTTTCAACTGAGGTACTGGGGTCATCTCACTAGGGAGTGCCGGACAATCGGTGCTGGTCAGCTGCTGCAGCCTGACCAGCGAGAGCTGAAGCAGGGCGAGGCATCGCCTCACCTGGAAGCGCAAGGGGGAAGGGGATCCGTTTTCCGAGCCAGGGGAAACTGAGACACACAACACCTGGAAAATCGGTTAACTCCCACCCCAATACTGCGCTGTAAGCTACAGGCATCCAGGAGAATATATCCCACAACCTGGCCGGGAGGGTCCCAACGCCCACGAAGCCTCCCTCACTGCTAACACAGCAGTCTGCCGCGATCTATATCGCAAGGCAGCATCGAGGCTGGGGAGGGGCGCCCGCCATTGCTGAGGCTTAAGTAGGTAAACAAAGCCGCTGGGAAGCTCGAACTGGGTGGAGCTCACAGCAGCTCAAGGAAGCCGCCTGTCTCTGTAGTCTCCACCTCTGGGGACATCGCACAGCTAAGACCAACAGGGGAAGTAGCGGAGCCGGTGCACGACGCGAACGACTCTTCTGACAGCTTATGGGGAGAGCCGCGATCTCCCAACGCGGAGGTTGAGATCTGAGAAACGGACAGACTGCCTGCTCAGGTGTGTCCCTGACCCTGAGTAGCCTAGCTGGGAGAATCCCCCACTAGGGGCAGTCTGACACCCCACACACCTCACGGGTGGAGTACACCCGCTGAGAGACACTTCCAAAGAAGAATCAGACAGGTACACTCGCTGTTCAGCAATATTCTATCTTCGGCAACCTCTGCTGCTGATACCCAGGCAAACAGGGTCTGGAGTTGGACCTCAAGCAATCTCCAACAGACCAACAGAGAGTCCTTCTGACTGGTCAGAAGGAAAACTATCAAACAGGAAGGACACCTATACCAAACCCCATCAGTTCGTCACCACCATCAAAGACCAGAGACAGATAAAACCACAAAGATGGGGAAGAAGCAGGGCAGAAAAGCTGGAAATTCAAAAATAAGAGCGCATCTCCCCCTGCAAAGGAGCGCAGCCCATCACCAGCAACGGATCAAAGCTGGTCAGAGAATGACTTGGACGAGAGGAGAGAAGAAGGCTTCAGTCCATCAAACTTATCAGAGCTAAAGGAGGAATTACGTACCCAGCGCAAAGAAACTAAAAATCTTGAAAAAGAGTGGAAGAATTGACAGCTAGACTAATTAATGCAGAGAAGATCATAAACGAAATGACAGAGATGAAAACCATGACACGAGAAATACGTGACAAATGCACAAGCTTCAGTAACCGACTCGATCAACTGGAAGAAAGAGTATCAGCGATTGAAGATCAAATGAATGAAATGAAGCGAGAAGAGAAACCAAAAGAAAAAAGAAGAAAAGAAATGAGCAAAGCCTGCAAGAAGTATGGATTACGTAAAAGACCAAATCTACGTCTGATTGGGGTGCCTGAAAGTGAGGGGGAAAATGGAACCAAGTTGGAAAACACTCTTCAGGATATCATCCAGGAGAACTTCCCCAACCTAGTAGGGCAGGCCAACATTCAAATTCAGGAAATACAGAGAACGCCACAAAGATACTCCTCCAGAAGAGCAACTCCAAGACACATAATTGCCAGATTCACCAAAGTTGAAATGAAGGAAAAAATCTTAAGGCAGCCAGAGAGAAAGGTCGGGTCACCCACAAAGGGAAGCCCATCAGACTAACAGCAGATCTCTCGGCAGAAACTCTACAAGCCAGAAGAGAGTGGGGCCAATATTCAACGTTCTTAAGAAAAGAATTTTAAACCCAGAAATTTCATATCCAGCCAAACTAAGTTTCATAAGTGAAGGAGAAATAAATCCTTTACAGATAAGCAAATGCTTAGAGATTTTGTCACCACCAGGCCTGCCTTACAAGAGACCCTGAAGGAAGCCCTAAACATGGAAAGGAACAACCGGTACCAGCCATCGCAAAAACATGCCAAAATGTAAAGACCATCGAGGCTAGGAAGAAACTGCATCAACTAACGAGCAAAATAACCAGTTAATATCATAATGGCAGGATCAAGTTCACACATAACAATATTAACCTTAAATGTTAATGGACTAAATGCTCCAATTAAAAGACACAGACTGGCAAAACTGGATAAAGAGTCAAGACACCATCAGTCTGCTGTATTCAGGAGACCCATCTCACATGCAGAGACATACATAGGCTCAAAATAAAGGGATGGAGGAAGATCTACCAAGCAAATGGAGAACAAAAAAAAGCAGGGGTGCAATCCTTGTCTCTGATAAAACAGACTTTAAACCATCAAAAGATCAAAGAGACAAAGAAGGCCATTACATAATGGTAAAGGGATCAATTCAACAGGAAGAGCTAACTCTCCTAAATATATATGCACCCAATACAGGAGCACCCAGATTCATAAAGCAAGTCCTTAGAGACTTACAAAGAGACTTAGACTCCCATACAATAATAATGGGAGACTTCAACACTCCGCTGTCAACATTAGACAGATCAACGAGACAGAAAGTTAACAAGGATATCCAGGAATTGAACTCATCTCTGCACCAAGCGGACCTAATAGACATCTATAGAACTCTCCACCCCAAATCAACAGAATATACATTCTTCTCAGCACCACATCGCACTTATTCCAAAATTGACCACATAATTGGAAGTAAAGCACTCCTCAGCAAATGTACAAGAACAGAAATTATAACAAACTGTCTCTCAGACCACAGTGCAATCAAACTAGAACTCAGGACTAAGAAACTCAATCAAAACCGCTCAACTACATGGAAACTGAACAACCTGCTCCTGAATGACTACTGGGTACATAACGAAATGAAGGCAGAAATAAAGATGTTCTTTGAAACCAATGAGAACAAAGATACAACACCAGAATCTCTGGGACACATTTAAAGCAGTGTGTAGAGGGAAATTTAGCACTAAATGCCCACAAGAGAAAGCAGGAAAGTCTAAAATTGACACTCTAACATCACAATTAAAAGAACTAGAGAGGCAAGAGCAATCACATTCAAAAGCTAGCAGAAGGCAAGAAATAACTAAGATCAGAGCAGAACTGAAAAAAGGAGATAGAGCACAAAAAACCCAAAAAAATCATGAATCCAGGAGTTGGTTTTTGAAAAGATCAACAAAATTGACAGACCGCTAGCAAGGCTAATAAAGAAAAAAGAGAGAGGAATCAATAGATGCAATAAAAAATGATAAAGGGGATATCACCACTGACCCCACAGAAATACAAACTACCATCAGAGAATACTATAAACGCCTCTACGCAAATCAACTAGAAAATCTAGAAGAAATGGATAATTTCCTGGACACTTACACTCTCCCAAGGCTAAACCAGGAAGAAGTTGAATCCCTGA
>NC_044567.1:2638014-2677571 GCF_007565055.1 Rhinopithecus roxellana | reverse complement strand
TTGAGGAATCTACAGAACATTCCAGGTGAAATGTCCAGGAAATCACTGGCCTTCCAAGCTTGGCATTTCCCCAGAAGGAGCCAAGGGTGGAGGTACAGACATGGACCACTCACCTAAAGGTGATGCTAGGGGTGGAGGTGGAGGGAGAAGATGCAGGGGATGAAGCCCTAAGGGCATCCGCCTGAGGAGCAGGGAAAGGGAAGCATCTGCTAAGGGAGGCCAGCAACAGTCGCAGGGAGGAAGGAGAGCCAGACAGAACAGCCTGTCGGCCAACAGCCTGAAGTGGGTTAACAAGGCCTCTGCAGCCAAACTACCTGGGTTCAGATTCCATCCCTGCCACCCAGTATAACAGACCTTGGGAAAGTACTTCCATTTCTCCATTTGTAAAACCAGCTCTCAGTTCCAAACCCACCCTTTTATACTTATTCTCCACTAGACCTGGGACCCTGCAAACCACATACATTTTTGATTTGCTCCTAGCTCCCTGGTAAGCTCTGCCAACAGCGTGTGCTAGAGGGAGACCCTAAGGCTGGAGGAGGAAGAGGGTCTTGCTCCCTCCCATCTGCTGCCTGGGGGTTTCCTATCAGCTTGTGGTTCCTGTGAGCATCACCCCCAGCAATGCTTCTTCATCCTGGCAGTAAAGGTGACTTCCCGTACCAGCAGCTGAATCCAGCCTGTGGTTTCTCTCCCAACACTTGTAACCACAACACAGCACCCAGCCCCTCAGAGACACGAGCACTAGTGGCCCCCAGATCCCTCCTCAAAGGCCTTGGGTTCCTCCTCTAAACATCTAAGTTTTAGTCTTTCCCTCATCAGCCCTAGGTAGGGTAAGGGTGGTGGCTTCCTGTAGTTGCTACCTCCGTAGTACCTGACAGCAGTGGTTCTCAAAGCGTGACCCCCCAAAACAGCTGCATCAGCATCACTCAAAAATGTATTAGAAATGTGAATTTGGGGGGCACCAGTCATTTGTGTTTGAACAAGCCCCACAGGTGATTTGGATGCACCCTAGTATTGAAGAACCAATTCCTTTGTTTTCTTTTTATTCTTTCAGTTAGTTAATTTTTCATCCCCATGAACACTTTCTTAGTTTAACACTGTGTACAAACAACTAGCATGTTTTCTTTCTTTCATTCTTTTTTTTTTTTTTAAAGCAAGTTTATTTAAAAAGTAAAGGAATAAAGAATGGCTACTCTATAAGCAGAACAGCTCAACTAGCATGGTTTCTATACTCTAACTAGACTCCAATCAATGCAAGAGGGGTAATAGCACCTACCTCCTAATACAACACTAATACTTATTATCATTAGTATATTAGGCTACAGAAGCCAAAAGCAGAAATTAAGAAATGTTATGGCCAGTAGAATCAAATATACAAGGATATTGGATTAGGTTATTGTTACTGGCCTTTCAGAGCAAAGTTTTAAAATCGGATTTGAGAAAAATCTCCCAGCATGCACACATAGCCGGACTCTCAGAAAATGCTTCCTTTTTAGTCAATTCCTACATAGATGCCATGCAAAACCACTCCATCTATCAAGCTGTCAGAATGAACTGCTAAATTCTTAATAGTCTCACTCACACAAAATGTCCCCACAGTCCAGTGCATCTGAGGGGTCTAGCTTTGACTTGCTAAATGCAGGCACATTCAGATAGCCTTCAGAGGTCCCCATAATAGCACTGCTATTTACAAACAGGGAATCTATACATGTGAGAGGCACAGAGTCTCTGGAAGTTAAAGAATGAAGGGACCACCCCAAACTCTTCATGCTTCAGATGAAGATGCTGAGACCCAAGAGATGGAGGAACTTGTCCAAGGTCACACTGTCACCAAAGTCACAGCCGACACTAGCATCAAGCTTCCTAACTCCTCTGGCATCCAAACTCCCTTCCATACCATGTACATGAATGACAGACTTGGCCATGGCAATATATTTTGTAAGTACAATAATTTAACAAGCAGCAAGAAATCAAATTGTACATGGGTAGAGAAGGACTACAAAAGTAAGTCTGGGAAGAGCTTAGGAAGGTGCATGGCTGTCGGCAGGCAGTTTTCTTTGCCCATCAAAATAATCAATGAAGTCAGGCATTTACTGTAGCGTGAACACCAAAGCAACTGTGAGCCGACGGTGTTTCCAACAATCTCGGGAGACAGGCAAGCCACTCCAAGACAATGCATTCTTAATGCCTTCTTAAACAGATTCTGACTCAAACCCTGAGATGGTTGGGTCTCTTCCAAGAAATGTTAGCCACTGTGAGATATCTCTTTCAGTTCTTTCCAGCAGATCTCCTTGGAATTTGCCAGATAAACAGGCAATTTATCATGTGGCCGAAGGTTGTACGTAATGCATTATCTGCCTTCCACCAGGATTTGTGCATCTGTGTAAGGCCCCTGGTTGGGCCAGTGGACCCACTCGCCTCCATCTTGAGGTGCCATAGCAACATGAAATCAACAAGGAGTGAACAGTTAAATGAATAATTTACTGATTTCATAAGAAGCTGTCTTGCAATTTATAGTTCTATTATCTTTCCTACCCGTGTCTTAACTCCTTTGTATAACAGCTGCAATCAAGCTGAATAACATTTGAGAATCTAATAAGCATATACCACCCTGTACTCAAGCCGATAGCTATGGATTGATTCTGACAGCAGTTATGTTCCTTTGAGGCCGAGTCTTTCCACTGTTGCCTTTTCCTTGCCCCTACTGCAAAGGGGTAAAAGTTACGGAGCAAATGACCTCCAATAAGCTTCACATTTTCAAATGAAACATTTTTCTTCTTTGGGATATTTGGAGCCAGTCAAGGAGGAGTTGAGTGGCATTCAGAAGTATTATGTGGAAGAAATATCATTGACTACAATCTACCAATTGTCACTTTAAAAATTCCCAAAGAGACCTAGTTACTAGCAAAGGAGAAGGGGAAAAAAAAGCAAAGTATAGTTTCAATGACAATTGTGGTATTTTAAAGGCTCTTTCAATATCATCAGTGATATCATTTTAGTGGTAGAAGCACATCTTGTCACTCAGCCTCAATTTAAAGGATATTTATGGAGAAGACAATACAATGAAAGCAGACTTATTTGCTGACTTATTTATTTGGGTGGAATAGGTTACAGATTATTTTGGTTCCATGCTTTTCAGCAGAATGGATATATCCTTTTGAAAGACATTACTTGCCGGCTGCTACTCTTCAGTCTCTTCAAGGAAATCAAGCTAAGAAGCAGCAACTACTAACAACAGGGAAATGCAAACTTTAATACCTTGTCACTGAAAACCCAGATTTCCTTGCACCTAGAATGGTTAACAGCCTGGGGACATTACTAAAGGCATTCATAATTACCATGAACCCAGAGGAAATGGGTCTTTCTCCAGTGCCTTGTGTATACCATCCTGTACTATGAGTCACTGAAATCCTACATCTCCAGTCTTCACATCCTAATGGTCACTGGCAATACAAACCCACTCCTTTCACTGTATGCCACTAAGGAAGAAGTTCTCTGACTGTATTCCTCATATTTAGGGCCAAGGCTAAAGTCACCTTCTTGTCAATGCTCACCTAATATCAAGGAACCATGGTTCTGTGACTGGAGTGTGGGCTGGCATGAAAACTAACTCATGCCAAGTTACCTAGGCAAACATCATGGCTTCAACGCTAGCACAGCTTGGCCCAAAAGGTAGAAGGTGGCAATTCTGAGAACACAGGATTTTTGTGCTAAATCTCTTTCCCTCGTCTGTTTATAGTGCCTCGTCTCTGCGGCTGAGGTCTGAAAGCCAGCCAAGCTCAGGCAGAGGTAGGCCTGTTAAGTCCTGCTCACATGATCCAATCTCGAAATTCTGAATGTATTACTCAAGGGCTTAGGGTAAGGCAGATATTCTGATGAAGGTGACAAGAAATCTCTTCTCCAGCTTCAAAACTCTCCTGCTGCTGGTTGGAGCCTGAACTTCAGTTAATGTCAACATAAATCCTGTTTATTGGCCTAAGAAATATTAAGAAAGTTATAGCTTTTGGGGGATTTTGTTTTTGTTTATAAGGGTTACATTGCTATCTAACATGCCAACATTAATTCTTCATATTTTAACTTTGCTAGGCTGATATTTGAAACAGCTTTTTCTCCTGACAAAAGAGCCTTCATGGCCGGGTGTGGTGGCTCACGTGTGTAACCCCAGCACTTTGGGAGGCTGAGGAGGGTGGATAACTTGGGGTCACGCATTCGAGAGCAGCCTGGCCAATGTGGTGAAACCCCATCTCTACAAAAATATTAATACAAAAATTAAAATGAGCATGGTGGTGGGCACCTGCAATCCTAGCTACTCAGGAGGCTGAGGCAGGAGAATCGTTTGAACCCAGGGAGGTAGAGTGAGTTGAGACTGCGCAACTGCACTCCAGCTTGGGCGACAGAGCAAGACTCAGACTCAAAAAAAAAAAGATGGACCTTCGTTAGTTGGTAATGTGAAGTAGAAGGATAACACATTTCAGTTATTCTGACTTGGGTTTGAATGCTGGCAGAACGTTGGATATATTACTCAATCTCCACAAGCTGCAGTCTCCCCATGTGTAAAAATTAAATTCCCACTTCTCATACCTATCAATGAGGATCAAATGGATCACGTGGGAAAGTGCCTGTCTAGCCCACAGTAGGTCTCGGGATGGCAGCTCAGATGTGGCCATGAGAACCTTGCTGTCCAGCTGACAGCCCACCATGAAGAACAAACAAAAATACAAAGTTCAGTGGCTCCAATTAGTGCAGATGTGACTGAGTCTGTCACTGCTGCTTTGCTTTACTTGAGAACCAGAATTTCTAATCCTGATTCTTTTGACGTGTCCTTCCTGCTCTTCATTGAAAGAAATGCTGAATTTCTCATAATTCAATATAATTATCATTTACAATTAAACCTTAAATATAAAAATGGAGTATCTGGGATGTTTTACCCAGACCAGGGTTGGGAAGACAACCCATTCTGAGAAAGATGCAATCGGGAACACTGAGTCCGGAGAAGACAGTGAAGACCCAAAGGCCAGGCTTTATTGTCCAGGAATATGATGACATATGGAGGAACCTATGCTCCAGGTCAAACTAACCGTTCCCATCTCCAAATCCTCCATGCCCCAATATACAAGGCAAAAGGGGCTGCCTCTCCCTCAACCCAAACACTCAAAGCCCCATTCCCCAAACATGGCTTGAAACGGTGGGACTGGTCTCAGAGTGTCCTTCATCTCGATTGCTGTCAGTCCTCCCAACAACCCCCTCCCCCCGCCGCCCCGCAGCCCAAGGCTCTCCATCATTTTGTAGGGCTCTATTGGCTGGAAGGTGCCACCCTGCCAAAGCACTCCCACCCCTTCCCTCTAGTCCTGTTCCTTATCTGTTATCCGCCTGGGGCACACACAGTCTTCCACTTGTTTGGCTGGCAGCCCTTTGCCAGAATTAAGCTCCATGAAAGCTGGAGTCCTGTTTTCCACCCCAGTGCACAGGAAGGCATTAGCACACAGCACACACTCACTGACTATTTAAATGAATGAATGAATGAATGAACAAATGCAGTAGCAAAGAGACAAAGTAGCGACTCTCTCAAAGGTTAAACAGTTCAGTCTTGCTTGTTTCCTAGAGAGAAGAAATCAGTATTTCAGCAACCATGAGGGAGCAAAAGCAATGAATGAATGGCTTGGCCTCTTGCCCATGGCCAAAACCAAGGCTGCTTTGCACTAAAATCTAGAACAGGATCCCTGAATTCCTTCCGACTCTGAGAACCACTGTGTGCTTCTCCCAGGGCAGTCTGAGACCTCACAGTGGCCTTCATCATATCTCTGGCTCAACATGAGCATTCAGAAACCCAATGACATCAGTGCTGGCCTTGGATGTAACAGGGAGACGTCAGTGGTAATCTGTCTATCCCATTTGGTTTTGTCGGGGAGACAGTAGTACAATGCATGCTTCAGGGGCCTGTGAACTTTCCTTTCTTGAGAAAAGAAACTAAAATATCTAGCAGTGCATCCTAAACGCTTCAAATTCTGTAATTTGAAACAAAACACAAGAATTAAGTAACAAATAAAGGCTTCTCTAGTGCTTCTGCACTGGAAAAGTATCTTTAAAGAGGTACATCAGAGCCAGCAGGGCACCCAGGATTCTTGAATCTGGGGCCCACTAGGTGCCATCCATTCTGACTTGCAGATTCTGCCAAATGGCTTCTTCTCGTCAGAGAGGCCAAGCTCCGCCAGAGCTGAAGAGGGGGCCCCTGGATGAACTGTCTACTGGTTTTTGGCCTGCAGCCAGTGGGCCCGCCATCAGTGTACCCAGTGTGGCATACCATCTGCTAAGAGACTACAGAGCACGTGAGGAGATGACCCGAGAGCTTCTCTGGGGGGGCGAGTCTTCGCAGGAGCAGGCCAGGCAGAGGCTCTGTGCTCTCTACATGCTTAATCTACCCTCTGGGCTGCAGCCAGCATCCTAGCAGGGGGGAGAAGAGAGAATAGCTGCGGCTCTCTCTCCACTCCTGGAGGTGTAGAAGGGGCTGGTTACGTGGACTGAACCAAGGCTTTGATAGTCTCTTGCTTCAAATGCCTTCCACTCAGGACTGCCACTTGTTCCTAACCTTTCTGCCAGGAATCACCCAGGAGGGACAGGGATGTCAGATCCCCAACATCTAAGAAGAGAAAGCTTTCTCCCAGAGCCCTCAAGCCTTCAGAAGCAGTTCCTTTTGCCAACCTCTCTACCCCCAGCACCCAGCACACAGCCTTCTCTTGGGGCCCTCCCTGGCTTAGTCTAGTCCCCATGGGTGCATTTTGCATCAGTGCATAAGCAAAAGTCACTTTCAGAGCACTCAGTAGGCTTTGTACAAATGTGTACAGTCTTTGCAGGGCTAGGGGGTGAGGGCCCATTCTAATTTTCCCCTGCTGACATCAACATCACTTTGCTTGCGGGAGGTGGGGAAGGAAGAGAATTCTAGGAGATGGGTTTTGGTTAACTACAACTCTGTTGTTTGATCAAGACCATTTCCGGAGCAGTGCAGGGTGTCAAAAGGAAACCCATTTGTGATCAGCAGTGTCAAGGGTTTCGAGCTGCCAGGCTCACTGGCAGTCAGCTTTTGGTGAAACTGCCAGATGCTGAATCCATTAACAGGCAGTTGTGCCAGCTTGTCAAGAGATTCCTTCTGTGGGGCCCACCTGCTGTGTTTACCTCTCCAGAGTTCAGATAAACAGCTCCCTGCTTCCTCACCCTCCAACACACACACACACGCACACACATGCACACGTACACGCATACACAACACAAGTGAATGGTCTAGAATTCATCTTCTGACCCTACCCTGTGTTTCCACAGTTTAGGCCAGGTTCAATGTGGTGGAATTTTTCTGCCCCCACTGTGAGAAAGTCCCCGTCTCAAAGACTTACTAAGTGTGAGACAGCTGGTCACATGGGGGTGAGGGCTTGGAAAAAGAAGAACCTTGTTTTGCAAGCTTTAAATGGGGAAGAGAGTGAGAACAGACAGGTCTAGATGGGTTGGGGCATGGGGATTGGGAGGAGAACCAGATATTTCCTTACTTGGCTCTGGAAAACCCATGACATTCCCATGTGATCCTCAACAAATGATGGAGCCTCTGTGAATCTGAATGTTCTCACCTGTCAAATGAAAACACTGTCATCTTCTAAGAGCTGTTGTAAGTGTTAAATGAGGTAATATATCCAAAGTGCTTAGTTTGGTGCCCAACCCTCAGCCATGCTGAGGTCCTAAGGGATGGCAAAGCTGTAAGATGGAAGGAACCTGGATCCTTCCATCAACCGGTATCCTCGAATCACTGCACAGAAGAAAAGGCAACCAGGAACCTCTGTACTGAACTGTTAAGTGGGCAAGAAACAGACTTCTATTGTATTAAGTACTGAAATTTTGGGGTTCAGTTATATCAGCAGCTAGCACTACCCAACTAATACAGGTAGCAAGAACAGCTTCTTGTTTGGGATTTGCACCCCAGTAGGCCACTCTAGACAAAACAGTTGGATAGTTGAAGGCTCCCACCTATGTGAGGGACCCATTCTGCTCTCCCCCAACCTCCATCCAGGCTCAGGAGAAGGTGCCAGGAGGTTCCTAGTGGGTTGCAATGCAGTGTGGATGCAGAGGAGGGGAGGGAAGCCTCAGCTTTCCTTGACTTCTGCTCAGAGACCCCCAGGAAATATACAAGGCTATTAACTAGAGGGAGCCGCTGATGTAAATCAGCTTGGATAGCCCTATATGTTGTGAGTGGCAGGCACTAACCGTTTGCATGACAAACCTCCTACAAGATGCCAGCTAAACTGCCCTTTTGTGCCAATTAAAGATTCTCCAGAACACAAAGATTACACACCATTCTGCAGCACTGACAACAATAAAACAATTTTAAAGGCTATTCAGATCTTCAGTTCACAGCTGACATTGTCGGGAGGGGGAGATTGTCTGTGGCTTTGTTCTTTGTTGTTGTTGTTGAGTCTAAAGACTTAACCAAGGATTTCTGGGGGAGGATGGGAGATTGGCAGACAGGAGTTTCAAATGCTTCTTAGAGTTTTTAAAGGAGAAAAGGAACAACTGATGTTCTTTTCGTGTGTGTGTGTGTGTGTGTGTGTGTGTATACACAAGCATGTATCCACACATACACACACAGACAACATTCTTTTCTCACTAGCTCCTATCTGGGGCTCCTCAGAAAGGACTCCCAAGGAATCCTAGTCTCTCCAGGGTTCTGACATCCTGAGATATGGGGTTATGGGTGGCACTAGCGATACTTTTGGTACCAATTAATTGAAACTATAAGAGCAAAGTCCTGGAAGTCTTTCTTCATATGTTTGTTTTAAAGGTAAATTTTCAAAAACAATAAGAGATTTGAAAAAAAAAGTCTTCAGGTTTTCAGAAATGCGAAATGCATGCAGGCCCTCAGATGAAGCAAGGGGGAGGTTTATTTTTGGTGACAGTACAGTACACTACCTATCAGGTCCTGATAAGGAATGACCAGAAGTCCCACAGATGCCACTTGGGCTTTATTCTTTCCTCTCTTGTGTGCACACATGTGTCCTTGGGGCACACCCGGACACTCACCCACGTTCCCACCATCTGCCATCCAAGAACCAAAAGTGAGCATCTGTTACTCAGCAAGACTGTGAGTGTCCCACTCAACTGGGACCTCTGCGAGAACAGGGAGCCCACCTTAGTAGTTTTGGTAAATCCTTCAGATCCTGAGCACAGCAACAAGCTCCTGCCTGGGGTTTCACTCTTAGTCCCCACACCTTACAGTGCCTTGCACACCACAGATGCTCAATACACAGTTACTGCGTATTTGTTGAACATGTGTTGGCAACACTGGATCAAGCACCTCAGATGTCCACTGATCACCTTAGTATTCAAAAGTAGACAGAGGCCAGGCACAGCGGCTCATGTCTGTAATCCCAGCACTTTGGGAGGCCGAGGCGGGCAGATCACTTGAGGTCAGGCATTTGGAGATCAGCCTGATCAACATGGTGAAACCCCATCTCTACTAAAAATACAAGAAAATTAGCCAGGTGTGGTGGTGCATGCCTGTAATCCCAGCTACACGGGTTGCTGGGGCAGGAGAATCGCTTGAACTCAGGAGGCGGAGGTTGCAGTGAGCTGAGATCACGCCACTGCACTTCAGCCTGGGAGACAGAGTGAGACTGTCTCCAAAAAAAAAAAAAAAAAAACTAAACAAAGTCATGTTCCCACATAGAGTAACAGCATGGGGCAGGCACTGGGCAGAAGAAAGGACTTAGGTTTCAGGTAGTGATTCTCAACCAGGGGCAATTTTGCTTCCCAGGGGACCTTGGCAATGTCTGAAGACATTTTTGATTGCCATGACTGGGGGTGGGGGGCTGCTACTGGCATGTAGTGGGTAAAGGCCAGAGATGCTGTGAAACTTCCTACAATGCACAGGACGGTGCCCACGACAAAGAATCATCTGGCCCCCAATGTCAGTAGTGCTGAGGTGAAGGAGCCCTGGCTTGGAGCCTGGTCTGCCTGAGTTGAACAGCTCTGCCACTTACGAGTTCTGTCATTTTGTTGGGGATGTTCAACTTCACAGGGACTCAGCTTCCAGATGGGTACAATGGAAATTGTTATAACTACCTTGCAGAAGGATTAAATGAGATGCTGAATAAATGAGCACGTCTAGACCCAAATGCTGTATATACCAGTGCACATCTAGGGCCCCAGGAAACAGTACTGGTGGTCCATTTCTAAGGGGAGAGAGGGAGGAAAAAGCCCTGGATGCTGCAGGTCAGCAAACACCCCCAACTTCGCGTGAGAGTTCCTATATCCCCTCATCTGCCTCCGTCCTGAACTCTGTCCCCTGAAGCAAATTCATTCAAGAAACATCTTCCCCATAAAGAAGAGGAGGGAGAAGGAAAAACAAAACCAAAAAACAGCAAAATCATAGTAAGTCTGGGTCAGCTCCCATCAGCTGGTTGTGATCAAAACCACATTCATATTCAGTCTGCTGGGGCTAAGCAGAAGGCTGCAGACCATCTCAGGAATGTGAGTTCCCAGCCACTGGCCACCTTCCCCTACAAACTTTACAATGAGCAACTTGCAGAGGGCCAGGGAGCAGGCATTCTCCCCTCACCATCACTGGGTACCTGTCCAGACAAGGTGCGTAGTAGCTGGATTCCAGGGGCTCCCAGAACACCCTCTGTTCTCAAAGGGCCCCTTCCTCCTGCACTTCAGTGGTGAGAGGAAGGTTCCAGAAGAGAGGCCAGTACATAGCTTCTGCCCATACCCTCCCCACAGAAACAATTAAGGAGCTCAGGCTGTGGCTGCCAAGTTCCTCTGTCCAATTTGGTAGATACTTTAATAGAGGAGGAGAATTCCCAGAGGCCCCCCAACGGAAATGCCCCGTGTCAGGGAATGTTTGTTTTCATTTCCTTTTGCCGTCAATGAATTCTACTCATGGCAAAGGCTCTGGGCTGGATCAGATCCACACAGAAGCTAACCAGAAGCACTTGTGCCTTGAAATAAATCTCCCTTTGGGGAATGAGTTATATATACATCCGTGTGGGGGGACCTATGTGCACATACTCACACACGCATATATATTATGCATTACAGACAAAATACATGGGCAAATCCCCAAGCAGGCAGCCCTGAGCTTCTGGGAGGGAGGCGATCCGCCCGTTAGCTTCAAAGGACATTTAAAGAAAAGTGGAAGGCCGGGTGCCGTGGCTCAGGCCTGTAATCCCACTTTGGGAGGCCGAGACGGGCAAATCGCCTGAGGTCAGAAGTTCAAGACCAGCCTGGCCAACATGGTGAAACCCTGTCTCTACTAAAAATACAAAAATTAGCTGGATGTGGTGGCATGCACCTGTAATCCCAGCTACTCGGGAGGCTGAGGCAGGAGAATCGCTTGAACCCGGGAGGCAGAGGTTGCAGTGAGCCGAGAAGGCACCACTGCACTCCAGCCTGGGTGACAAGAGCGAGACTCCATCTAAGAAAGAAAAAAAGAAAAGAAAAGTGGTTTGATGGGAAAATTCAATGATGGATAGTGTGCCCTGTGAGTAGGGAAAAGGTTCAGGAAAGCAGAACTTGCTGCAGGGTAGAAGGCAGTTCCATGTGACGGGACAAACAACAGCTACCACCACATAGTGTTTACGACGTACCAGGATCCACGCTGAGTGTTTCACACCCATGGCCTCCTGTCAACCTCACAACAACTCAATAACAACAGTTATTATTATTACCACTAGTACCATTCCCATATTACATACGAGCAACATAAAGCTCAGAAACATTAAGGGGCTTGCTAGAGGTCATGAGGCCAGTTGGCAGCAGAGCTAGGATTCAAGACCAGATGGGGCTGGCCCCAAAGGAAGTCCCCAGTCTCTAGAACATTGGCCCCCTCCTTTCCCATCACCTTCAATTAGGGGTCAGAAGGCATTGCCCCTCTCCCTGCCTACCATGGCTAGGCTTTTTGTCTTCTGGAACCCCTCAATCTCTACTCCTTCACTAACGGGATCTGACCTGCTGGGCTCCTCCCCAGAACTGCCCTTAGGGAAAGCAGGTGGGGCCACAGCCCCCGAGCTCGTCCTGCCCCCGCCACAAGGAGGTGGGTCCCTGGACTGAGCATAGGTGTGCCTGCCAGGCAGTCCATGAACCATCTCTCACTCTAAGTGTTCATGAGTTTATATTAGAAGACTTCTTTTGTGTGATGGTAATCCCCTCCTAATTTGTCTTTCATAGGAATCCATCATTTCGGCTCTCAACCTTGCTTAAAGCAAGGTCCACTCACAGGCAGGAACTGGCAGCTACTCCAACACCCTGCTGAGTCTCTCACCCATGCCCCCTGTGTCAGCGAGGGCACGCCCAGCCCCAGCAAGAGAAGCTGCATCTCAGCTCTGCGGTCCTTAGCCCCTCTGCTCCTCCTCAAAATCTAGAGGACAAGCTCCTCAGGCAGAAAGCCGCTGAGTGAGAAAGGGGCCAGGCATTTTGTAGCTGAAGACATTTCCCCTCTCTTCTCCTCCTTTCCCCTTCTCTCCCCTCTCTTCTCGTCTCCCCTCCTCCGGATGCTGATGGTTTCCAGAAAGCTGATGCTCTGGGGCAGGAGTGGACCTTGAAGTCTACTGCAGAGTCAAGGGCTGAGAGGGTACTTGTCTGGAGGAGGAAAACAAAAATGTTCAACAGCAGGGTCCCAGGCTGGGGGCGGCACGGGGGTGGGGCAGGGGCTTACAGCTGCACGGTCTCCTGCAGCTGCATGCCTTCAGCTACTCTCTGGCTCAACTTCTTCATCTGGAGAAAACAAGAGTAATACCAGCCTGGCCTACCTCAGGGGATTAGGGAGCAGCTCAAATGTACTCTTTAAGGCATTTATGACCAACAGGTCACCTGTGAGTACAATGCTTGTACACAGAAAGTGCTCCATAAAGTTCAAGACCAGCCTGGCCAACCCTGCCTCTACTAAAAATACAAAAACTAGCCGGGCATGGTAGCAGGTGCCTGTAATCCCAGCTACTCAGGAGGCTGAGGCAGGAGGATCGCTTGAACCTGGGGGGCGGAGGTTGCAGTGAGCCGAGATTGTACCAGTGCAATCCAGCCTGGGTGACAGACCAAGACTCCAGCTCAAAAAAAAAAAAAAAAAAAAAAAAAAAAAAATGTGCTCCATAAATGCCACAGGTTGATGGCTGAGTCTGTTAGCAGAGCCAGCTTGATTCGAGAAGCCTTGGACAGAGCTAAAGGTCAATACAGATGGCACAAACTCAAGTGCCTCAGAGGCCAAGCAGGGGGCATAAACAAGAGAATGGGGGTAGGGTGTGAGGTGAGCAGCCACCACCCCCAGGGTTACATGCCACGTGGGGTCCCCAACCTCTGCTCTAAGCAAAGTCTTCAGATGGGCCAGAAGCAAGCTTGGGCAGAGCTAAGAGAGCAGAAGCATCATAAAGAGAATGCCAATAGCCATCCCTCCTAGGGTAGTCACTCCAGACCAGGCACTGCTCGCTTTACTGGCAAGTCACTTAACCTCCATAAGGGCTCTATGACATAGCTACTGTTATTAACCTCATTTTGCAGATAAGGGAACTGAGGCACAGAGAGTTTAAGTGACTCACCCGAGTGACAGTGGTGGGGCCGGGATTTGAACCCAGGCAGTCTGGCTTCAGGGTCCACCTTCTTCACTTTACTGCTTTACCACCCTCTACCCGCAGGAGCTGCTGGCTGCCAGGAGCACTGCTGTCTCCATCCCTGCTGTGGACAGCAAGGCTGATGCTGCCCCAGTGCACACAGTCAACTATTCTTTTACCCTACTCTGCCAGCTAGGTCTGGGGGAAGCTTTTGGGGGACTCATCTATTCATTTTATATTCAGTGTGGGCCAGGCAAGGTGGCTCATGCCTGTAATCCCAGCACTTTGGGAGGCCGAAGAGGGCAGATCACCTGAGGTCAGGAGTTTGAGACAAGCTTGGCCAACATAGTGAAACCCCATCTCTACTAAAAATACAAAAATTATCCAGGCGTGGTGGTACACGCCTGTAGTCCCAGCTACTTGGGAAGCTGAGGCAGGAGAATCACTTGAACCCAGGAGGTGGAGGTTGCAGTGAGCTGAGATCACACCATCGTACTCCAGCCTGGGTGACAGAGTAAGACTCCATCTCAAAAAAATAAAAATTTCAATGTGAAGGTACTATATGTCAGTAAAAGCTGTGCAAGGCATAGGGAATACTAAGTTGGTGAGGATGGAGAGGCTGCCCTCAAGGAGCTTATACTTTACTGGAGAAGATAGATCAGGGGTTACAATACAGAGGAGAGTGTGCTAGAAGAGTGAACCGCAGGGCAGCACCTGACAGGCCTGCAGCCAGCCTTGGGGCAGAGGAAGGGCTTCCTGCGGGAGGCAGCACCTGAGCTGGGTCCTGGAGGATGAAAAGGCATTAAGCCAGAGAAAGGGGAGAGGTGGGAAAAATATTCTGGGCAAAGAGCATGATGCAACATGGCATCATCAAGGGTTCACAAGAGGGTTAGTGTTGGAAAAGCAAAGAAGTCCAGGTGGGCACCACAGGACAAGGGCCCACGGGCCATACAGCTGTCTGGATTTTATCCCAGGCCTATAAGCAGTGGAATGCAAAATCAGATGTACACTTCAGAAGCTCCAAAAGCAGAATCATCTGGAAGAAGGGAGACTCTGGAGATGGGGACACTGGAGATGTGCCCTCTCCCACCAGTTGAAAGAAACTTTCAGCTCCTGCCCTTCTCACCTTAGTCCTAGTCTCCCACCAACCCTTCTCTATCCCCCAATCTCCCTGCTCCGGATAGAGGAGGTTCAAGCCAGGGCCTGAAGATTAACAGAGCTTTGAAGCCAAAGAGGTGACCCCTGGGTAAGAACCAAAATCCCCTGTAAGCCTTAACCCTTTCCTCACCTCCTACCACAGTCACGTGCTCCCCATCAACAAAAAACCTGCTCAGGAGACCATCAACTTGGCACCCTCATCATCTGTGTCTAAGTGTAATGGAAAAAATTGACTGTTTGCTTGGTGCAATGGGCATGACACTGTTTACACAGAAATAATAGCCCAACTGTGATGGGTTCTAAATCTCCATTACAGTGAAAGATTTGAAGGACTAAAGCGTTAGAAAAATAATTGGTTTCCTTGTTTAGTTTAAAAATCCTTTACGTTTACAGACCATGGACTTCACACCTCCCTTCTTAAGGGCTTTAAAATAGAAAAGAACAGGAGCTAGGAGATGAGGCAGAAGTCGAGGACTTCTGTTTTTCTGGAAGGCTTCTCTGAGCCGACAAGGCCAGGGCTATTCTGGATTTCAGAGCACAAAGAGGCTCTTAGAGCCAGCCATGGTCTCCTGAGGCTTTTACCAACTTGAAAGCAGCCTTTCTCCAGGGCAGAAACGAAGGTGAGAGCTGGTCTCGGGCAGCCTGTGTTGGAGTTTATGCCCAGGGGAACACGCATACTGACAGCTGGAGGAGACTCAGGGCCTCTGCTTTCAAGGCAGGAGAAACTGTCAGAGGGTCAGTTACAAGAACAAAAGGAGAAGGGAAAAGATTCTGTCTCAAGGAGAGAGAGGTCAGCTAATGATTCCTCTCAGGACCCTTACAGCATCTCCCCAGTGCTCACCATCCTCAGCTGCTCTTTACAACAGAACACACAGGATGTCCGGATGAGGCCCAAGAGACCCGTGTTCTAAACAGCCACTCTACCACACCGACTGCGTCCCCCGGCATTGATGACAGCTCAAGACCTCAGCAAGACGTGTGCTGTGTGCCCGAACGTCATCTCAGAAGCCAGGATTCTTCCTATCTCTTCCTCAAGAGATGTCAGTCCCACTACCTTCAGTAGTAACAATAATAAACTCCACATGTACTGCATTCGAGTGTAATGTTCCAGCCACTGCTTGTTTCTTTTTTTTTTTTCTGGGACAGAGTCTCACTCTGTCACTCAGGCTGGAGTGCAGTGGCGCGATCTTGGCTCACTGCAACCTCCGCCTCCTGGGTTCACGCCATTCTCCTGCCTCAGCCTCCCGAGTAGCTGGGACTACAGGCGCCTGCCACCACGCCTGGATAATTTTTTTTTTTTTTGTATTTTTGGTAGAGACGGGGTTTCACTGTGTTAGCCAGGATGGTCTCGATCTCCTGACCTCATGATCCGTCCGCCTCGGCCTCCCAAAGTGCTGGGATTACAGGCTTGAGCCACCGCGCCCAGCCGCCACTGCTTGTTTCTAAGGACTCTGTGCATTGTCTCGCTGCATTCTCCCAACACCCTTAGGTAGAGACTCTTTCCTCCATTTTACAGATGCAGAAACTAAGGCCTCAAGAGGTTACATAACAGACAGTAAATGGTGGCACCAGGGATTCAAACGCAGCCCCATCTGCCTCTAGAGCTTGAGCTCTTATCCACCATGCTTGACGTTGCTGGGTTTGAGGCAACGACTTTAGTTGACAGACCACACTGCCAAGGAGGTGACCTTTGTTGGCTAGACCCAGAGAGGACACACCTGGCTCTTTGGCAGGGGACTACCAGATCCCTAAAAATGGTCCAGAGAGTGTCAGTGTGCAGGTCCCTCACAGAGAGAAGAGGAATGCCAGAAGGGGTGCAGGGTGGGCCATATAAGTGCAACACTATGCTTTTAAAGAGAAAGGGTGCTATGAGAATGGCCTTCCTGGAGGGTCAGTCAATAGAGGCATTTGTAACTGTTCACGGAAGACGGTCGGGATTCCCTGGGACCAGTGTCCTAGGGGTCCTAGATCACCCTCTCCACCTTCTAGGGGCAGGCCCAGGGAATGCCCTCTGGTTGGGTACAGCATGAGGGAACGAATACAAATACTAAAGGGGAAACCAGGTGCCTGCCATCCCTCTTTCCTTCCTTTCATCTACCCATCTGTCCATCCATCCACCCATCTAGCCATCTTTCATCAGTTCTTCCTTCCTTTCATCCATCCATCTGCCCATCCATCCTTCATCTGCCCTTCTACCTGTCCGTCCATGTATCCATCTATCATCTGTCCATCTATCCATCCATCTGCCATTCCTTTCATTCATCTATCTGTATATTCAGCCTTCATCTATCTTTCTATCTGTGCATCTGTCCTTCCTCTTTTCCCTTTATTCATCCATTCGTGCTTCTTCCTTTTTTCCATCCATCCAATGCTTTTCAAGAATGCACCATATCCCAGGTACAATCATCTCCACATGGCCAGTCAGATTCCTGGCCTCAGGACAGCTGGGGGCAGAAATGCATACCCACCTGACAGTTCTTCCAGGAGGGGCAATGCCTGTCGTCAGGGACAGAGACTTGGTCAATAAGAGGTATGTTTATTTTTTCCCAATCCGTGCACCCTCATCTTAGTCTAAGCTTCTGGCTATCCAGAGACCTTCTCAAGGTGAGTAGGGAGGGATAATTAAGTTTCTCTAAGAAGAAACACAGTGACTCCACATATAAGACATCACTCCCTTCTGCTCACAAGATAAGGATCCCTTTGAAAAGAGCTAATAGGATGAAAAATCACAGCAGCCAAGATTCCCTCCACTCTCTCATTAAACTAAAGAGCAGGGGGCACAGAACTCAGATGAATGAAACAGACCTTAAGTTGGTCTGACTTAAGACCAGTATCCGAAATATGATTTTCATTTGAAAGTTGGACCTAAATGTTGCCGACAGCAACCTTAAAAAAAATCAATAAAGAAAAGAGGGGGGGGCGGAGCAAGATGGCCGAATAGGAACAACTCCAGTCTCCAACTCCCAGCGCGAGCGACACAGAAGACCGGTGATTTCTGCATTTTCAACTGAGGTACTGGGGTCATCTCACTAGGGAGTGCCGGACAATCGGTGCTGGTCAGCTGCTGCAGCCTGACCAGCGAGAGCTGAAGCAGGGCGAGGCATCGCCTCACCTGGAAGCGCAAGGGGGAAGGGGATCCGTTTTCCTAGCCAGGGGAACTGAGACACACAACACCTGGAAAATCGGGTAACTCCCACCCCAATACTGCGCTGTAAGCATACAGGCATTCCAGGAGAATATATCCCACACCTGGCCGGGAGGGTCCCACGCCCACGAAGCCTCCCTCACTGCTAACACAGCAGTCTGCCGCGATCTATCCGCAAGGCAGCAGCGAGGCTGGGGGAGGGGCGCCCGCCATTGCTGAGGCTTAAGTAGGTAAACAAAGCCGCTGGGAAGCTCGAACTGGGTGGAGCTCACAGCAGCTCAAGGAAGCCTGCCTGTCTCTGTAGTCTCCACCTCTGGGGACAGCGCACAGCTGAAGACCAACAGGGGAAGTAGCGGGAGCCGGTGCAGACGCGAACGACTCTGTCTGACAGCTTTGGGGAGAGCCGCGGATCTCCCAACGCGGAGGTTGAGATCTGAGAACGGACAGACTGCCTGCTCAGGTGTGTCCCTGACCCCTGAGTAGCCTAGCTGGGAGAAATCCCCCACTAGGGGCAGTCTGACACCCCACACCTCACAGGGTGGAGTACACCCCTGAGAGGACACTTCCAAAGGAAGAATCAGACAGGTACACTCGCTGTTCAGCAATATTCTATCTTCGGCAACCTCTGCTGCTGATACCCAGGCAAACAGGGTCTGGAGTGGACCTCAAGCAATCTCCAACAGACCAACAGAGAGTCCTTCTGACTGTCAGAAGGAAAACTATCAAACAGGAAGGACACCTATACCAAAACCCCATCAGTTCGTCACCACCATCAAAGACCAGAGACAGATAAAACCACAAAGATGGGGAAGAAGCAGGGCAGAAAAGCTGGAAATTCAAAAAATAAGAGCGCATCTCCCCCTGCAAAGGAGCGCAGCCCATCACCAGCAACGGATCAAAGCTGGTCAGAGAATGACTTGGACGAGAGGAGAGAAGAAGGCTTCAGTCCATCAAACTTATCAGAGCTAAAGGAGGAATTACGTACCCAGCGCAAAGAAACTAAAAATCTTGAAAAAAGAGTGGAAGAATTGACAGCTAGACTCATTAATGCAGAGAAGATCATAAACGAAATGACAGAGATGAAAACCATGACACGAGAAATACGTGACAAATGCACAAGCTTCAGTAACCGACTCGATCAACTGGAAGAAAGAGTATCAGCGATTGAAGATCAAATGAATGAAATGCAGCGAGAAGAGAAACCAAAAGAAAAAAGAAGAAAAAGAAATGAGCAAAGCCTGCAAGAAGTATGGGATTACGTAAAAAGACCAAATCTACGTCTGATTGGGGTGCCTGAAAGTGAGGGGGAAAATGGAACCAAGTTGGAAAACACTCTTCAGGATATCATCCAGGAGAACTTCCCCAACCTAGTAGGGCAGGCCAACATTCAAATTCAGGAAATACAGAGAACGCCACAAAGATACTCCTCCAGAAGAGCAACTCCAAGACACATAATTGCCAGATTCACCAAAGTTGAAATGAAGGAAAAAATCTTAAGGGCAGCCAGAGAGAAAGGTCGGGTCACCCACAAAGGGAAGCCCATCAGACTAACAGCAGATCTCTCGGCAGAAACTCTACAAGCCAGAAGAGAGTGGGGGCCAATATTCAACGTTCTTAAAGAAAAGAATTTTAAACCCAGAATTTCATATCCAGCCAAACTAAGTTTCATAAGTGAAGGAGAAATAAAATCCTTTACAGATAAGCAAATGCTTAGAGATTTTGTCACCACCAGGCCTGCCTTACAAGAGACCCTGAAGGAAGCCCTAAACATGGAAAGGAACAACCGGTACCAGCCATCGCAAAAACTTGGCAAAATGTAAAGACCATCGAGGCTAGGAAGAAACTGCATCAACTAACGAGCAAAATAACCAGTTAATATCATAATGGCAGGATCAAGTTCACACATAACAATATTAACCTTAAATGTTAATGGACTAAATGCTGCAATTAAAAGACACAGACTGGCAAACTGGATAAAGAGTCAAGACCCATCAGTCTGCTGTATTCAGGAGACCCATCTCACATGCAGAGACATACATAGGCTCAAAATAAAGGGATGGAGGAAGATCTACCAAGCAAATGGAGAACAAAAAAAAGCAGGGGTTGCAATCCTAGTCTCTGATAAAACAGACTTTAAACCATCAAAGATCAAAAGAGACAAAGAAGGCCATTACATAATGGTAAAGGGATCAATTCAACAGGAAGAGCTAACTCTCCTAAATATATATGCACCCAATACAGGAGCACCCAGATTCATAAAGCAAGTCCTTAGAGACTTACAAAGAGACTTAGACTCCCATACAATAATAATGGGAGACTTCAACACTCCGCTGTCAACATTAGACAGATCAACGAGACAAAAAGTTAACAAGGATATCCAGGAATTGAACTCATCTCTGCACCAAGCGGACCTAATAGACATCTATAGAACTCTCCACCCCAAATCAACAGAATATACATTCTTCTCAGCACCACATCGCACTTATTCCAAAATTGACCACATAATTGGAAGTAAAGTACTCCTCAGCAAATGTAAAAGAACAGAAATTATAACAAACTGTCTCTCAGACCACAGTGCAATCAAACTAGAACTCAGGACTAAGAAACTCAATCAAAACTGCTCAACTACATGGAAACTGAACAACCTGCTCCTGAATGACTACTGGGTACATAACGAAATGAAAGCGGAAATAAAGATGTTCTTTGAAACCAATGAGAACAAAGATACAACATACCAGAATCTCTGGGACACATTTAAAGCAGTGTGTAGAGGGAAATTTATAGCACTAAATGCCCACAAGAGAAAGCAGGAAAGATCTAAAATTGACACTCTAACATCACAATTAAAAGAACTAGAGAGGCAAGAGCAATCACATTCAAAAGCTAGCAGAAGGCAAGAAATAACTAAGATCAGAGCAGAACTGAAGGAGATAGAGACACAAAAAACCCTCCAAAAAATCAATGAATCCAGGAGTTGGTTTTTTGAAAAGATCAACAAAATTGACAGACCGCTAGCAAGGCTAATAAAGAAAAAAAGAGAGAGGAATCAAATAGATGCAATAAAAAATGATAAAGGGGATATCACCACTGACCCCACAGAAATACAAACTACCATCAGAGAATACTATAAACGCCTCTACGCAAATCAACTAGAAAATCTAGAAGAAATGGATAATTTCCTGGACACTTACACTCTCCCAAGGCTAAACCAGGAAGAAGTTGAATCCCTGAATAGACCAATAGCAGGCTCTGAAATTGAGGCAACAATTAATAGCCTACCCACCAAAAAAAGTCCAGGACCAGATGGATTCACAGCTGAATTCTACCAGAGGTACAAGGAGGAGCTGGTACCATTCCTTCTGAAACTATTCCAATCAATAGAAAAAGAGGGAATCCTCCCTAACTCATTTTATGAGGCCAACATCATCCTGATACCAAAGCCTGGCAGAGACACAACAAAAAAGAGAATTTTAGACCAATATCCCTGATGAACATTGATGCAAAAATCCTCAATAAAATACTGGCAAACCGGATTCAGCAGCACATCAAAAAGCTTATCCACCATGATCAAGTGGGCTTCATCCCTGGGATGCAAGGCTGGTTCAACATTCGCAAATCAATAAACGTAATCCAGCATATAAACAGAACCAAAGACAAGAACCACATGATTGTCTCAATAGATGCAGAAAAGGCTTTTGACAAAATTCAACAGCCCTTCATGCTAAAAACGCTCAATAAATTCGGTATTGATGGAACATACCTCAAAATAATAAGAGCTATTTATGACAAACCCACAGCTAATATCATACTGAATGGGCAAAAACTGGAAAAATTCCCTTTGAAAACTGGCACAAGACAGGGATGCCCTCTCTCACCACTCCTATTCAACATAGTGTTGGAAGTTCTGGCTAGGGCAATCAGGCAAGAGAAAGAAATCAAGGGTATCCAGTTAGGAAAAGAAGAAGTCAAATTGTCCCTGTTTGCAGATGACATGATTGTATATTTAGAAAACCCCATCGTCTCAGCCCAAAATCTCCTTAAGCTGATAAGCAACTTCAGCAAAGTCTCAGGATACAAAATTAATGTGCAAAAATCACAAGCATTCTTATACACCAGTAACAGACAAGCAGAGAGCCAAATCAGGAATGAACTTCCATTCACAATTGCTTCAAAGAGAATAAAATACCTAGGAATCCAGCTTACAAGGGATGTAAAGGACCTCTTCAAGGAGAACTACAAACCACTGCTCAGTGAAATCAAAGAGGACACAAACAAATGGAAGAACATACCATGCTCATGGATAGGAAGAATCAATATCGTGAAAATGGCCATACTGCCCAAGGTTATTTATAGATTCAATGCCATCCCCATCAAGCTACCAATGAGTTTCTTCACAGAATTGGAAAAAACTGCTTTAAAGTTCATATGGAACCAAAAAAGAGCCCGCATTGCCAAGACAATCCTAAGTCAAAAGGACAAAGCTGGAGGCGTCACGCTACCTGACTTCAAACTATACTACAAGGCTACAGTAACCAAAACAGCATGGTACTGGTACCAAAACAGAGATATAGACCAATGGAACAGAACAGAGTCCTCAGAAATAATACCGCACATCTACAGCCATCTGATCTTTGACAAACCTGAGAGAAACAAGAAATGGGGAAAGGATTCCCTATTTAATAAATGGTGCTGGGAAAATTGGCTAGCCATAAGTAGAAAGCTGAAACTGGATCCTTTCCTTACCCCTTATACGAAGATTAATTCAAGATGGATTAGAGACTTAAATGTTAGACCTAATACCATAAAAACCCTAGAAGAAAATCTAGGTAGTACCATTCAGGACATAGGCATGGGCAAGGACTTCATGTCTAAAACACCAAAAGCAACGGCAGCAAAAGCCAAAATTGACAAATGGGATCTAATTAAACTAAAGAGCTTTTGCACAGCAAAAGAAACTACCATCAGAGTGAACAGGCAACCTACAGAATGGGAGAAAATTTTTGCAACCTACTCATCTGACAAAGGGCTAATATCCAGAATCTACAAAGAACTCAAACAAATATACGAGAAAAAAACAAACAACCCCATCAAAAAGTGGGGAAAGAATATGAACAGACATTTCTCAAAAGAAGATATTCATACAGCCAACAGACACATGAAAAAATGCTCATCATCACTGGCCATCAGAGAAATGCAAATCAAAACCACAATGAGATACCATCTCACACCAGTTAGAATGGCAATCATTAAGAAGTCAGGAAACAACAGGTGTTGGAGAGGATGTGGAGAAATAGGAACACTTTTACACTGTTGGTGGGATTGTAAACTAGTTCAACCATTATGGAAAAGAGTATGGCAATTCCTCAAGGATCTAGAACTAGATGTACCATATGACCCAGCCATCCCACTACTGGGTATATATCCAAAGGATTATAAATTAGTCTACTACAAAGACACATGTACACGTATGTTTATTGCGGCACTATTCACAATAGCAAAGACTTGGAATCAACCCAAATGTCCATCTGTGACAGACTGGATTAAGAAAATGTGGCACATATACACCATGGAATACTATGCAGCCATAAAAAAGGATGAGTTTGCGTCCTTTGTAGGGACATGGATGCAGCTGGAAACCATCATTCTTAGCAAACTATCACAAGAAGAGAAAACCAAACACCGCATGTTCTCACTCATAGGTGGGAACTGAACAATGAGATCACTTGGACTCGGGAAGGGGAACATCACACACTGGGGTCTATCATGGGGAGGGGGGAGGGGGGAGGAGGGAGGGATTGCATTGGGGAGTTATACATGATATAAATGATGAATTGATGGGTGCTGACGAGTTGATGGGTGCAGCACACCAACATGGCATAAGTATACATATGTAACAAACCTGCACGTTATGCACATGTACCCTAGAACTTAAAGTATAATAAAAAAAAAAAAAAAAAGAAAAGAGGGGATGAGAGTATAGTGAGAAAAATGCAGACACTTACGAGTTCAAGACCCTGTGGGACACTCCTGAATATTTTAAATATCTTGGGGGGAAAAAATGAAAATAGTTTCTCTCAACTTAAACCAGAGAAGGGAGTCTCTTTCTAGTCTGCAAATCCTTTGAGGCAATTCTTTAAATTATTTACCAGTTTTTTGATTATATTTTATGGTGGGGTGGGTGGCAGAGGGAGGAAGAGAGGAAAAAAGAGCTGGGCAAGAAGTAAGTGGGAGAAACCCGCTGCTGACATTTTCAATATCTGTCTGGAATATATATATATATGTATTTTTACATTTGAAAATAGTGCTTTATTGAAAAAACAATGCTAGAAAATAAGGCTAGAGGCCTAGAACAAAAGGCACAGAGTTAAACTGTCTGATGATCTCCTGTGACAGGCCTGTTTATTTTACTGTTAAATAAGAAGCAGTTAACATTTGTGAAATTTAGATGTTAAAACACTTTAAGTGGTAAAATTTAATTATAAGCTCTGTGAATATACTATATACCACTGAATGATACCCTTTTAAAGAATGTGAATTAGCTGGGCACGGTGGCTCACACCTGTAATTCCAGCACTTTGGGAGGCTGAGGTGGGCGGATCAAGAGGTCAGGAGATCAAGACCATCCTGGCTAACACAGTGAAATCCTGTCCCTACTAAAAATACAAAAAAAATTAGCTGGGCGTGGTGGCAGGTGCCTGTAGTCCCAGCTACTTGGGAGGCTGAGGCAGGAGAATGACTCCGGGAGGCTGAGGTTGCAGTGAGCCGAGATTACGTCACTGCACTTGTCTGGAATATTTTAAAAGCCCGTGTCTGTTTGAAATTGCACAGTCTTGGGCAACAATGGACTGCCGCCTCCGGTACAGCTTTAGGTCATATTTGCATACAAAAGACCAGCTGCTGAGCAGCTATTATGCCAGGGAGCCACAGCGGGCCTGGGAGAGGCCAGGTTACCAGCAAGTGTAAAGAACCCACAGAGACCCCATTAATTTTTCAGGAATTCTCAGGCCCTGGCCTTTGAAAGGCTAGTGGGGAGAAATTCCAGTCAGAAGCCTCCCCACAGTCACTGCCACTAAATGTTGGGTCCAAATAGAGAAATGAAGCATGACAGGACCTCTCCCCTAATTACGGGGGACTCTGGTTCTTGAAGGCTGCAGTGAAAACACCCTTCACAGAGCGTGGTGTGCACCAAGCTGGGGAGAGGCCGCCTCGTGTGCACCCGAGTCTCCCTCTGAGGTCCAATTTCAGGAAATTTATTCCAGTTGTAAGCCATTAGGTGCCAGTTTTTCAAATCAACCTTATGATTCCAAAGCCATGAAAGCATTTACCGCCTAATAGACTTTGGAAACCCTTCTACGGAGCTCAGAGCTGAGCTAACGTTCTCTAAAAGCATCGCAATAAAGCTTCATGTTCTTCAGCATTCTCGGGACTGTAAAAAACTGATGTGCTGGCCGGGTGCGGTGGCTCAAGCCTGTAATCCCAGCACTTTGGGAGGCCGAGACGGGCGGATCACGAGGTCAGGAGATCAAGACCATCCTGGCTAACATGGTGAAACCCCGTCTCTACTAAAAATACAAAAAACTAGCGGGGCCACCTGGCGGGCGCCTGTAGTCCCAGCTACTCAGGAGGCTGAGGCAGGAGAATGGCGTGAACCCAGGAGGCGGAGCTTGCAGTGAGCTGAGATCCGGCCACTGCACTCCAGCCTGGGCGACAGAGCAAGACTCCGTCTCAAAAAAAAAAAAAAAAACAAAAAAAAAAAACTGATGTGCTGCTAAGTGGAGTTTGGGTTTCTGGGCTGTTGCAATCCCACCAAGGTGGTGGAGAGAAGGGTGGAATTCAGGAGAGCATGGCCACTCAGGATAAGAGCACAGAACATTACCAGCCACAGAGACTAGGCCTCTGAAAAGGGAAGGCCAATACCCACCCTCCCATGGGCTTTCTGTCAGGCCCGAATTAAGGACACAGAACTATTAGTATAATGCCTGGCATACAAGGGGCTCCTTTCTCCCCTTTCTCATCCTCCACTCCACTCCAGAACCCTCAAGATCAACAGTTTGACACCAAGGGCAACTTATTTCATGGTAAAAAACAAACAAACAAACAAACAAAACACAAAGCACCTTCTGAAAAATTCCAGGCAGGGATCTACCTCATTTTCCCTGATTAGGGAAAGGGGCCCAGGAAGACCTTTGCCTTTGAAAGAGGTGTCTGCAATGTGATGTGAGCTGACTCTCATCTCAACAAAATGCCTCCTCTGTGTGTTTTTTTTTTCTTTAAGTAGAGATGGGGTTTTGCCATGTTGCCCAGGCTGATCTCGAACTCCTAGACTCAAGTGATCCACCTGCCTTGACTTCCCAAAGTACTGGGATTATAGGCCTGAGCCAGCACCCGGCCTGTGCTGTAATTTAGGTTTTTGGAGCCAGTCATCTAATCATGTTAAAGAGAAACATGACAGTAATGAAAAGGATAATAATATCACATGCTTAAACTATTCTTGATGGTTCCATCAAAAAAAAATTTTTTTTTCTGCCTTTGGGAAACATTCACGTGGCCCAAAATGAGGGCATTTCCCAGGGCAGGTATAAGATGAGTGCTGTCAGCAGGAAGCAAGGAAGCTGCACCACTTAACAGGGAGGCTAGTGCAGGCTTTCATGACAGTATCTCATGCCAGGTGGGCGCTGCTCGCAGGGCTCTGTCATATCTGACGATGGAGAGGGACCATTTTCAACTCAGAACCAAGGACTTTTTGGCAAGATCAGATGTCTTCTGGCCAAGCTGAAGTCAGACGCTCTGCAGGCTGCATGCTGGACCAATCTCAGAGAAAAGAGGAAGGGACAGGAACAGAGTGGCCTACCAGGAACTCCCAGACCTCCAAAGAGTGTCCCATAGGGCAGCAGCATGGGAGGATGCACTGCCTCTCTCCATTTCCTCCTTCCAGCTGAAGAGGCTGGCCCACACCCACACCCCATAAATGAGGCAGCAGTCTTCTTGCTTGCAGCCGTCCTCAGAGAAATGGATCTAACCATGCTCTCCCCCATCTGACCCCCTACTTGAGATCTGTCCAACCCCTTCCAGAAAGGTGGCCTGTTCCTCTAGTCCACTTCTGCTTCTAAGACACCTCTGTTTTTCCTTTTTGTTTTTTGAAATAGGGTCTTGCTCTGTTGCCCAGGCTGGAGTGCAGTGGCGCGATCATGGCTCACTTCAGCCTTGACCTCCCAGGCTCAAGTGATCCTCCTGCCTCAGCCTCCTGAGTAGCTAGGATTATAGGCACGTGCCACCATGCCTGACTAATTTTTGTTTTTTTTTTTTTGTTTTTTTTTTCTGTAGACATAGGGTTTTGCCATGTTGCTCAGGCTGGTCCCAAACTCCTGGGCTCAAGTGATCCATCTGCCTCAGCCTCCCAAAGTGCTGGAATTACAAGCGTGAGCCACCACCGCGGCCAATTCTTTTTCTACCCTCAGGTCACTTCTTTCCTTCCTTCCTTCTTCAGCTCCCCACCTCATCTCCCAAAATATCAACCAAGGAGACAGAAGCATTGTGAGTCCCAAAAATATTCTTGAAAACACACACACACACACACACACACACACACACACACACACACACACACACAAATTCATTAAACTGAACCAAACTAAACGTGAAAGTAGACAAGGTAGAGACACTTTAGGGGTGACAAAATTCAGGTAAACTCTCCAGTCTGAAGTGTTCCAGTCTAAGGATCTAGAAAGTGTCGAACAAATGACAAAGAAGAGGGTGATGCTGGTTGGATAATATAGAGAATGAATGCACAGAACTGGTGTTGGAGGGCAGGTCTAAACTAGTTAGAGAGGGGGAGCGCTCTGGACTGGGCACAGCAGGTGTGCTGTCCAGGGCCAGGGGCAGGGCAGGGGGCTGGAGCAGTGGGTTCACACTGCTAAATGGATGAAGCTGAGGTTGTGATTGGACGGGACAGGGAAGGGTCTGGAAGGCCAGGTAAGAGAACACCCTGGAGATTCTGATCGAGACACCCCCATGTGAAGGCAGTGCTCATGAGGAGGCAGAGGCAGTCCAGGGCTGTTGGGGAGGAGATCCAGCCAGCTGGGAGGGCGGGACAGAGCCTTAGGGGTGGGTGACTAGGGTCTGGACGGGAGGTAGTCTCAGTGGGGCGATGGGGAGGGAGGCTGTAGAGACAGAAACGGTGACTGGCTTGACAGGGGGTGGCTTTCTCAAAACTGAGAAGTCTCTAGATTTTACTCATGCTGGAAATTCCCCAAGATCAAATTTTTTTCAAGTCATTTCAAAACTATTGGTCCTAGTCAGACAAGGACCTACTCACCCTGCCCACCACCCCCGCTCCTACATACACAATGCTGGAGGGTCCAGCCCCATGCCTTCCCTCTCAATGCAGGCTTGACACTCCAGATGGAAAACAAGCCACCCTTGGTGAACTGAGCAGGCCAGGGTCCCAGCAGAAGGGAGAGGGCACAGGGACACAGGTATCTGTCTATATCCCTCCCAGAGCCCAGGCCTGGTGTCCTCCAAGCTGTAAACAGGGAAAGGGGCTCTTGTTGCTATGAAAACTGCTGCTCCTTAATCCTGAGACCTATGGTGGAAGGGGCCCCATGGCCTCCACTGACATCCAAGCGGGAGTCTCCTGGCTATCACCATCCTCTGTTATGGACACAGGTGCCCAAGGAAGAGGGCAACACCAGGAGACTGTCTGAGTGCTTGTGTGTATGACAGAGAGTGTAACACAAAGGTGCCGGCACAGCAGCCCTTGCAATTCACAAGGAAGGAAGGAACTCTGGCTACCCAGAAGCCTCTGCAACATTATAGACTTAATAGCCCATAATGCTTCGGGGGCCAACATTCCCCTCTTGATGAATTTCAACTCAGCTGTCTCTGCACTTTGCCTAAATAGATTGTCTTTGAGGAGGAAATGCTTTAAGTGATAAGGCTTATTCAGGAGAACCTACTGCTCTATGCTGGAATATTTTGATCAATAGAAGGAAATTCTCCAAGTATGCAGACTCACATAGATACCCTTTTTCTTGTCCACACTCACGTACCCCCGCTGGGAACTGTAGCCTACACAGGGGAGTTCGTCAATGTTCCAGAAGAAAAGTTTTGTCAGAGAAGGGCAGGGGAATCTAGAAGCTGCAAGGTGAGATGCCAGGGCTCACGTGGTCACAACACCCACCTATGGAGAGGCAAAGAAAGGAGTCCCGGCAGGGTCTCGCAGCCAGGGAGGCATCCGTCCATCTCTGATGGACGGATGGGACCTACATAGTAAGGTGAACCATGAAGGGCCAGGCAGGGGATGTGGCACCAGAGAGACACAGAGCAAGAGAAAGTCGGAGAGAACCCTAATCCAGTATGACTGGTGTTCTTACAAAAAGGGGACATTTAGGCCCAGGCATGGGCACAGGGAGAAGGTCATGTAAAGATGAGGGCAGAGATTGGAGTAATGTGTCTATAAGCCAAGTAATGCCAAAGACTGCCCGCAAGCCACCAGAAGCGAGGGGAGAGACCTGGGACAGACTGTCCCTCAGAGCCCTCAGCAGGAACCAACCCTGCCCGCACCTTTATCTTGGACTTCTGGCCTCCCAAACTGTTGGATGAGGCACTTCTGTAGCTGAGGCACCCAGTTTGTGGTACTTTGTTATGGCAGCCCTAGGAAACTAATACAGAAAGAGAGAAGGACAAGAGGAAGAAAACAGGGTAATGGAAAGGGAAGAATAAGAGAAGAAAGTTTGTGCAGAGCTGCCATGTCCCTCTTAAAACCCAAGGGTTCTAGCTCATGTCCGTAATCCCAGTGCTTTGGGAGGCCGAGGCAAGCAGATCGCTTGAGGTCAGGAGTTCAAGACCAGTCTGGCCAACATGGTTAAACCCTGCCTCTATTAAAAATACAAAATTTAGCCAGTGTGGTGGCTCATGCCTGTAATCCCAGCTACTTGGAAGGCTGAGGCAGGAGAATCGCTTGAACCTGGGAAGCAAGGTTGCTGTCAGCTGAGATCGCTCCACTGCACTCCAGCCTGGGTGACAGGGCAAAGGACTTTGTTTCAAAAAAAAAAAAAATCCAAGAATTAGGGCTCTGCCCTACTGTTCCCGGCAGCAGCCTAGGCCCCAGAAGGAGAAAGTTCCTGCTTCCCTGCACATTCCCTCTGTTTTCCTTCATTCCAAACCCCTCTGCTAAGGCTACCTCTTAGGAGGATTAATTTTTAATAAATCAGCACTTTGTTTTTCTGTACTTATTAAAATTTAAGACAATGAGTCATTGAACCTGCAAGACTTGGGTTGACTAATTACCACTGACCAGCTGCCTGGGATGACTGTGTGGCCCTCGGGGAGCTGGCCAAATGCTGTCTGTGTGTGGAGCCCGGAGAAGAGTGGGTGACAACACTGCTCCCGTGTGATCTGTGCAGTCCACTCTGCAGCTAGGTCAAGGGCAGGGAGCGGCCGGCAGGCCCCATGGGCACATGCTCGAGTGTCATGAAGTGTGTTACCAATGCCCACTCTTCAGAGGAAACGGGGCACTGAGACAAGGAGAAACTGTGGCCCCTGGCACAGACCCATAGGACAATCAAATTTAACTTTCCACCAAAGCACCCACAAAGACGGGTGCAGCCTCTGCAAGGAGGGATTCTGAGCATTGACCATGGTGAGTGAGCGCGGTATGGAAGACACACAGCTCCCGCCTCACGTCTCTCCTTTGGCTGGGACAAATGCACTACCCAGAGCCTGCCACCCTCCCCAGAACACACTCTGCCATTTCAATCAACCATGCTTTCTGCCTAGAAAACTCCTCTCCTTTCTTAGCTCAATGGTGACCTCCTCTTGAAGCCTATAGAAGCCACAGCTCCCCTGCCTATGGATAAAATACAAGTTTCCTAGCACCACTGAGACCTGCCCCCGCCCACACTCACTCTACTGCCATGGTTCCTCGCCTCCCTTTGTTCCTTCTGGCATTGCAAACTGCTGTAGTTCTCCAAACACACAGGCTGGGTGCCTCATGTCCCGTTAGTACTCTTCCCAGCTGAACCCATCCAGCATTTCACGATTCCTCTGCCTTCTACCTGCTTTCATCTTGGCACACATCAAATCTTTTTTCCTTCTCTTTCTCTCTTTTTCCTTTCCTTTCCTTTTTTCTTTTCTTTTCCTCTTTCCCTCCCTACCTTCCTCACTTCTTTCCTTCCCAAGACAGGGTTTGGCTCTGTCACCTGGGCTGGAGTGCAGTAATGCAAGCACAGCTCACTGCAGCCTCATCCTCCCAGGCTCAAGTGATCCTCCTGCCTCAGCTTCCCGAGTAGCTGAGACTACAGGTATGTGTCACCATGCCCAACTGATTTCTTAATTTTTTGTTCGTTTGTTTGTTTGTTTGTTTGTATTAGACAGTGTCTCACTCTGTTGCCCAAGATGGAGTGCAGTGGCGTGATCTCGGCTCACTGCAACCTCCACCTCCTGGATTCAGGCAGTTCTCCTGCATCAGCATCCCAAGTAGCTGAGATTACAGGCGCCTGCCATCGCACCCAGCTAATTTTTATATTTTTAGTAGAGACGGTGTTCCACCATGTTGGTCAGGCTGGTCTCTAACTCCTGACCTCAGGTGATCTGCCTGCCTCAGCCTCCCAAAGTGCTGAGATTACAGGCATGAGCCATGGTGCCCAGCTAATTTTTTAATTTTTTGTAGAGATGAAGTCTTGCTGTGTTGCCCAGCCTGGTCTTGAATTCCTGGGTTCAAACAATCCACCTGCCTCATCCTCCTAAAGTGCTAGGATTGGAGGCATGAGTCACCACACCCGGCCAAGCCATACTTTCATTAAATGTTCTGCATGACTCTACCTTATCATGAGGCCATGAGTAAAGGCTGTGCCTCCTATCTCCAGGACCTACCACTGGTCAGATCCAACTGGTGCCTGAATAAACAAAAACATGACGGTGGTGACTAAAAGCCGCTCTAATCAAACATCAGGGTTCCCATTTAACAAGTTATCCTTTTCCTGGGAACCTTGGGACACTTATGGACCTGGAGCCAGAGGTCAAAGGTTCAGGGCCTCCTACCATTCTGATGTCAGAGGAGAAAAAGCCATAGCAGATGATTCAAATCTCTCCCTTCCTGTCTCCAGGCTGCGTGATGCCTTTTTCTAGAAAGTTCGACTGAGGACAATGCCCCCGTGTGGCATCCCATGTTCTGCCTCACCTTCTCTCACCTCTACCTTTCCCACCCCTGCCCCCAAAATAAAGCAGGGAGCACTTCAGAAGAAAGTTGACGGTGACCCAAGTTTAACACGAAGGCAGTCATTACCATGTCATGACGATGCGTGTGAGAAACACTTAGCCCAAGTTCCAAAACACCACAAATGGTTTCCCTTTTGTGCCACATAAACACCCTAAACTCAAGTTTTACTCAACAGTCATTAAATGGGAAGAAAAACATTAAAGAGCATTGGCCTGCCTCTGCTAAGCTCCCATCCATCCAGCTCTTACAAAGAGGTAGGCATTCTTCCGAGCGACACAGCAAAACAACCACTGCTGAGGCTGAGCTGAAGTTATTTGGTGGCAATTAAAAGGAGCTGCCATAGTTACCCAAAGCAAACAACCCAATGCTCTTGCCAGGTGCCCGGCAACCACAGAGCAGGGACAGGCAAGGGAATTCTCAAATTATCCTCCCACGGCCTGCACAGGGGCACCATCCCACACCAAGCCTGGTTCAAGACACTGTATCAGTAGCAATTAAGAGGCCAATTATTTTCTGGAGTTTATATGCTAACTGATCTGAGTTATGGGCTGAACAGCTGGGCTTCTTGCTGATAACCCAGAGGCATGGAACAGAGAGCGCATTAGAACTGGAGAGGGGCTCTCCATCCATGTAGCCAGCAGTTCCCAGTCAGAGACGCTGTGCTCCTGAAGAAGATATCAGCAATGAGGCTGTCAGCTTCCAAAAGCCAACCAGAAATTGCACAGTGACCCAGAGTTCTTTCCTTCTGACTAAAGCATGGTAACACTGGTTGACCTAAATCTCTGATGGCCACTGAGAGATTGAAATATATACACACACACATATATTAAAAATATGTGGCTAGGCGCAGTGGCTCACGCCTGTAATCCCAGCACTTTGGGAGGCCGAGGTGGGCGGATCACGAGGTCAGGAGACCGAGACCATCCTGGCTAACATGGTGTAACCCTGTCTCTACTAAAAATACAAAAAAATTAGCCAGGCATGGTGGCGGACACCTGTAGTCCCAGCTACTCAGGGGGCTGAGGCAGGAGAATGGCATGAACCCACAGGCGGAGCTTGCAGTGAGCCGAGATCGTGCCACTGCACTCCAGCCTGGGTGACAGCGAGCCTCCGTTCAAAAAAAAGAAAATGTATATATAGTTTATTAAGATATGCATTTATATATATGCAATATGGTATCTGATATCTATTTTTATATATGTATATGCCCAGTTGATAAAAATATCTCTCTCTGACTTCATTTTATCGAGTCAGAATTCATCTGACTTCTTAGTTTTATTTTATTTTATTTCTTCTTTTCAAGACGAAGTCTCACTTTGTCTCCTAGGCTGGAGTGCAGGAGTGCAATCATAACTCACTGCATTCTTGAACTCCTGGACTCAAGTGATCCTCCCGCCTCAGCCTCTTGAGTAGCTAAGACTACCGGCATATGGTACCATGCCTAATTAATTTATTTTATTTTATTTGTAGAGACAGGGTTTTGCTATGTTGCCCAGGCTGGTCTCAAACTCCTGGGCTCAAGTGATCCTCCCACCTCAGGCTCCCCAGCTGCTGGGATTATAGTCATGAGTGATTGTGCCTGGCCTAACTTCTCAATATTTATTAATTGGTTTCTAAGAGAGAAACATATTTTTCAAGACATACGGTCTTCTAGGAGAAAAATAATTTTAAAATAATTTAAAGACTAAAGATAATTTAGTCTCCTTAAAATAAGTTCATTGGCCAAATAAGGAATCATTACCTACCTTAACCAGCTCTTAGAAAATCAGACCACTTGTTAGCAGAGTAAATGCTCTGAGAAGTCCTGCATTTAGGGAATGTTTAATTTGGGAGTTGCTACATGTAAGGCCAAGCACACGAGCCCTTGTGTCTCCTAACACCTCCAATGCCCTGGGGAAACACGGCTCTAGGGGAAAATGTCCAGTCTCCATCTAGAGTCCAATTCTGTCCAGATAATGATGAATTTGGTGACCTTTCTAAACTCTTCCATCCTTCCCCCTTTAGGGGTTCAGGTTTCCTAGTTGTGAATGATAAGAGTTATTAGAGTATTCTCTAACATCTCCCCCCCTTCTTTTAAAGCTTTTTCATCCTAGAGACCCTATGTCCTGAAAGAATACGTTTTCCCTCTTGAAAGCCAATTAATCAATAAACAGTCTGACCACACATTAAAACTCTAGGCCTTGGAACAGGATGCTCGCCAAACTTCGTCCTCTTTCTCCTCCCAAAGCCAACAACTTTCCAAATGAAGTGCCAGTGAAACCACAGGACCAGGGTGTATGGGATTGGTGGGAAAATATGCCTTGCGCCCAGTCAAAGAGCCTTGGCCCATTCAGATAAGTTCTCCTGCCAAGGATACTTAAATGATTGAGAATGACCTAGAATGCATCATCTGCCTAAAATAAACTCCAAGATGATCAGTCCTGGTACATCAACATCTGCAATGAAGATTTACGGACCCAAAGGCAGCAGGCCTTGGAATTTAGCCCCAGTTGTGCCCTGACACAACCCTTGCTAGAGCCCTTGACAAGGCTGCACAGCCATCTCCAACACAGTGCAAGTCAACTGGTGTTCCTTTTCTTTCTTTCTTTTTTTTTTTTTGAGACAGAGTGCTCTTGCCAGGCTGGAGTCAGTGGTGGATCTCAGCTCACTGCAACCTCTGCCTCCAGTTCAAGCATTCTCTGCCTCAGCCTCCTGAGTATCGGGATACAGCGACCACCACCATGCCCAGCTAATTTTTGCTTTTTTAGAGAGAGGTTTCACCTTTGACCAGGCCGGTCTGAACCTGACCTCGTGATCCACTCGCCTGGCCTCCCAAGTGCTGGGATTACCAGGCGTGAGCCACTGCGCGCCCAGCCAAGCTTGGTGTTTTCCTTCGCTCCCTCATAGAGATGTTAGGCTAAGGAGGTACAGACATAGAAGTACCCTGGACTCCTCCCTTCTTATCTGTACTTCCCCTGCTGCACCCTGAGTTCCCTGACAATGGCAGGAACTGCTCTTCAACACTTGCAATCCACAGAGGTAAGTTCAGAAGAGTCATTTCTTGCTTCCTGTTAAACCGTAGTGGTTGTTCAATTTTCTTGTTCTGCTGCCCAGAGGTCCCTACCTTGGTAGCATCTTGCTTTAGGTGAGAGTTTCCAAGAGGCGTCTCTCTGTGGGGCATCTGGTCCATCTTCAACACGCCAGTGATAAGGCCATAAAGAAGCTTCCTGGTGATGTTTCTACCACACTTCTTCCCATTCATCTCCAGAGCGTTGTGTCCAAAGAGTTTTGTGCCTAACACCCAGCCACGGCTGCACCAGCTGGGATGGGAACTGTTGTGTGCCTGTTGCCATTTGCCTGGGTGCATGGCCGCAGAGTATAGCAAGCCAACGTTTTCCCCCAGGTGAACAGCACATCATCATGAGCAGGTTCCCTGGGCGACTCCACGCCGCCCTGCTTCTCTGAGCATGTAACAGGAGGTCCACACTCAAAAATGCAGTCCCCAGCTCTCCCACTGTCCCCTCTGTTGCCCCGCTCTCCTGCTGTCTCAGCCCCTGCTTCCCCACATCCTCAAGAACATCTCTGTTTGGTTTTGGACGCGCTATACAAAACTTCTCCCTCAGGGCATGAGGAGAGAGAACTGCGCTTCGTTTAAAGACTGATCCTCTTTTTAGGCTTAATCTATTAATTCCTACGGTCCTAGAACCAGCTGTGGACAGGGCTGAGAGCTGGCCACCCCTTTTGTCAGGTTTAATAACACACAGCGCGCTGCACAGGAGAGTTGGTTTTCACAAGGCAATGAGAGAGAAAACATACAATCTGGCACGATGCTAAGGCCTATCAAGCCCCCCATTCAAACGTCTTGTGTAAGTCTGGCCATGTGTCCCGACTGTGACCACAGCTCCCTATGGTTGGTTGGGGGGTGCAGGGGCTTCGCTGCAGTATATTCGAGGCTGGACCACAAAAGCCATCTTTTGTGCAAATTACCACAGAGAGAGACGCGTTTTATATACAGAGCTGCACAATAAGAACAGCTGGCTGTTACTCTAAAAGAAAGGAGCTCTAATACAAGCCCCAGAGCCACATGAATAGAGCGTGAGGCGGGAACTCTAGTTCTCTGAGCATTCTCCCATATCTAGCACCTGAATGAGAGCTAGGCACGCGTAAGAACTTCCTAAGGTGGGTGGGAAATCAGGCGTCTCCAGACGTTACATGAACAGCTTCAAGGTCCTGGCAGAGTAGGGTTTCGGTACATGGTCTTCCACCGCCTTCGACAGGAGTCCGCAGTAGAGCAAGGGCTGGCATCAGCCAGGTGAGTCGAAGCCCCATATGGAACGATTGCTATTGGGGTACCAAACCATCCTCTTGCCCTAGCCAGAGGGGCGCAACTGTTTACCTGTCTTCACTAGCTTTAATCTAGTGAAGACCTCAACACCACATGGGCACTTGCTATGAAACCTATGTCCATGGCAAGGGTCCAAAAGCCACGACCGAGTCAAAGGAGATCTCGAAAACCATGCCGTGGCTCACGCCTATATTCCAGCACTTTGGGAGGCCAGGCGGGGATCACAGGTCAGAGATCGAGACCAGCTGGCCAACACGGTGAAACCGTCTCTACTAAAAACAAAAAATTGCCGGTGTGCGGGCGCCTGTAATCCCAGCTACTCAGGAGGCTAGGCAGGAGAATCGCTTGAACTCGGAGCAGAGGTTGCAGTGACCGCGATCGCCACTGCACTCCACCTGGACAGAGCAAGACTCTGTCAAAAAAAAGAGAAAAGAAAAAGCAAACAGAACAAAAAAAGAAAGAAAGAAAGGATGAAAGGAAAGGAAAAGGAAACAGAAAAAAACCCCATGCCTCAGCGCTACAGGGAAGACTAGGAGGGCTGGAACATCTCATTACTGCCTTGATAACAGTAATGGAAGCACACGGCCATTGACACCAGCCCATCGTGCGACATCCGGATGGTGGGCCTCTCACTATCCACAGTTCCTGGTAGTTTTGGGGGGCTGCCAAGGCACATATTAATTAATCATCAATCTGCCCCCGAGCTCCATCCTTTTCATAACTACTGAGCCAACTTGCTCAAGATCTGTACAGAGCTCCTGGAGCCAGCCAGTCCCTCTCCACTCAGCCCTTGGTGGCTGTTATTTCACTTAGCCTTCTGCCCTGTGAATGAGGGCTCCCCGCCAGGTTCTCAGCCTGGCTGCCAATGGGTGGGTAATAGCACACAGGTACGCACCCTCTCTTCCCAGAGAGGTACGCATCCAACCATTGGTTTTTGATGGAAAGATAAAGCATGGCTCTGGAATCAGGCAGTTTGGAACCTGGCTTTGCCAATTCCCGGCTTTTTGATCTCAAAAATTACTGTAGCCCCATCCTCACCTGTAGAGTGGGAATGATGACTACCCATTCCCGAGGATGGTGTTGAGATTAACCCATTTATTGCCACGGTTACAAATTTTTGTGTGAAAAATCAGACCTTGGGGATGACCTTGAGCAGTGGGATATAAATATAACCCCACAAGCTAGCACTCTGATAATGGAACACTAGGCAGATGGGTTAATGAGGTAAGAGAAAAGCAGGCCTGGCACGGAATGCTGTACACATGCCAAATGCCTTGCATCTGCTTGAGCGGCTATTCTGATGTTGGCATTAAACTCTTTGCTTGTCCCTCTAACTATGGCAAAATGAGACACAAACCAATGTTCCATGATCTGTTGACTTCTCACCACATAGGAATTTCTAGGGATAGGGCTCAACCCTGAATCATCATTTTATAAGGCCTGTGTGCTCATCACCTGGGCAGCAAAGAGGGGAGAGCAAGCCTCAGTCACTGTCACAAGATGCGCTAAAATCAAGATGGCCAAAGCTTGCAGGTAAGTGCCACAAGCAAAGCAATAAGCCCTCAGGCCAGCGCATGGTGGCTCAGACCTGTATCCTAGCACTTTGGGAGTGCAGTGGGTGAGATCATCTTGAGGTCAGCGAGTTGAAGACCAGCTCGCCAACAGCAAGAAAACCCCATCTCTCACTAAAATGACAAAATTAGGCATCGGTGTGGGTGCGACACACACCTGAAACTCCAGTACTAGGAGGCTGAGGCATAGAATCGCTTGAACCTGGAGTGGAGGTTGCCATGTGATCCAAGATTGTAAAACCACTTGTATACTCATCTTGCGACAAATCAATACTTCCGTCTTAAAAAAAAAGTCCCCTCCACCAGAACAAGCCCTCAGCCGCACTTGGCCTGGCTAGTTTCTGTTTCCCTAACAGCCATGCAGAATCCTTCCCAATCTGAGCTAAACCCGCAGCCAAATCCCAGTCCCACTTCTCACTGTGACACTGAAGGTAGAACCTGAACTCTCGAGTTCCCCATGTAAGACAAGGGTGATGACAGAACCCATGAGCTGTTAAGAGGAACACGTAAGATCAAGTACAAAAACACTTTGCTCCTCCTGCCTGTTCTGGTTAAAAATGAAAAGTATTTATTATTACTAATAACTGCAAAAATTGAGAATTCCGGCCTTCTCCTCTTCAATTTGAACGATCTTAGAGAGTAATCTTTCAGTACAAGGTCTTCCCTCCCATTTTTATTTGTAAGTCCAGAAAACACAGTCCACATTTAATGACCTACTGTACAGAGTGGAAGCAAGCAGATGGATTGCTAATACTGCGGCAACATTGGCTGCCCCTCACAAGCCCAGGACCCGCTAACGGGCCTCTGGCCTGGGCATGGGACCACCACCAGCAGCAAAAGCCTGACTTATAGTCCTGGCTCTGCCACTGGTATGCTTTCATACAAGGTGGCCTGGGGAAGTTTCCTTTGTCCTACTCTGAGGATGGAACAGGTTTCCTTGGTCACTTCTGGCTGATTGCAGTCAACTGCTCCCATTCCCCTTTGGAGGAGGCTTCCTGCTGTCCTGGTGGAGAAGAGAGAGGCCTGTAGACCGCATTGCCCAAGAGTCAACGGAAAGAAGGCCAGCAACCTGCCTCCAGACACCAGCTGGGTGAACCTCCATTTCCTGTACTAGGGAAGCTGGCCAAAACAGGTTAACCCATTACCATGTCTTCTCACTGAGCCTGGGATGAGGGCGTGGTCCACAGGTCCACCTTGGAAAGTGGGATGTTAGGACATGGGAGAGCTACTTACTCTCCTCACTAAAGAAAGAGAGATGACATCCCCCTTGAAATGTCACAAAGCTTGGAGGGGTCAGGGCTTCTGTCTGCACAACTTCCTCATGCCCTGATCCTCCTCTTCCCCAAGGCTTCATTGTACTGGCTAGCCAGCGACGAGGGTGACAGACTGCCCTGTCCTTCCCTCTTTCTGAAGATCAAACTGCCCTCTACTGGGACTGGACACAGTTGTGAAGAGTTTTAAAGACTAATGCTTCACAAGAGTGAGGGGAAAGACTGGTCGGTCACTCTGCCCTAGTCTCACTGCTATTCTCTGAATCGCAGTGTGGCTTTTCTCCAAATCTGCAGCT